>NC_064877.1:86990646-87013146 GCF_943734665.1 Anopheles aquasalis
CATTTCCATGCCGGTCGGTTGGACGGTCGGTTGGCTGCTGGCTCAGCTGTCGTTCGGTGTCTGACGTTAGCCAGCAGCGCGGACCGTGCACGGCTGTCATGCCACACCATGCTGCCAGTTATGAAATTGGCTGTGATGGCACCTATCGGGTGATCCATCGGGACGAGAACGATGCTGCGGAACATAAATTTTATGCTCCGTTGGGTTTCGGTTGAAATGGCCGACCGACGGTACGGAGAGGTCGAAGGTGCAGGATCCGGATGCAAGTGAACGTTTCCGGCCTCTGGGTGGCTCGGTGGTTTTTTATATGTTCACACAAGAGGATCAGTGGGGATGTTCACAATGTTTTATGGGTATCTGTCCGTTAAAGCATCTTTTGAAGGATGATAATCGCTTAAGTGAATAGAAGGGACGCTAAGCTGGGTGCAACAGTTTATTTTGCAAGGCTTTGAGTGCAGTTTTGTCAAGTAATTTAATAATCATTCTAGTATGTTCCTATACAAGATTTTCCCAACTTTTTATTAAATGTTTACCAACTCTTTAACAGCTTTTTATCATCCTTTTTGTTTGACAAAATTCTCCAACTTCTCTTCTGTAATTGTCCTTTTCTTTTCGTACAGTTAAAGTTATATTCCAAATACAAAAAGTTAGGTTATCATACCTTACGTGAATTGATTTTCCTTCAAATGTTAGCTAATAGTTTAGTAGAAATTACACAATCAGTTCTGCTGATTGAGTTTTCTCTGTTGACATTCTGCATCTTGCGCTTGTGTTTTTTCTGGCTCGCCATTTTGACCGCTTGGTACGCAAGATCCAAGTACCTTTAGTACTACCTTTTGGCTGATGATGAAGCACTAAAACAACTGCCAGCTTCTGCAACCAGGGCCAGAGCTTGATGATGAAGATGACTTCATGCCTGCTGCATCTTCACCTCCGAATCTTGCCGATGAGTTTGCCGACCCATCAGTATTCATAGTTCGAGTCTGTCTAACTCGAGGTGCTCCGTCCATTATCTGAGGTTAGCGCATGGCGCCTCTAGTGGTAGCCAAACTTGCCAAGATTGGGGCCCCGTGGTAAGATATTAATAATTAATTAATCGCAATTTATCATTTCAAACCCATGTTCGCGCGCCGCTACCTTCGTTCGTTCTTTCGTGGACGCGAGCGAGCGAGCGCGCGCGCGCCTGGTCATCCTGTCCGCGTCCTTATGCTCCACGTTGCCACCCTCTGTATCGTTTACTCGTCTCTTATCTCCGCTCGTTGGCGCCTTCGTCTGGTTCTGCATTGCTGGTGCTTCCGTTTGGTGGCGCTCAAGAGCTGCTGGCTACGTTCGCAACGTTCGCCCGTGCAGATGCTGGCCAATTTGCACCGAGCCGGTTGAGCGATCGTCGAGCCCGTGCCACGCCGCATCGCACCGCACGTTTGACGGTTGTTGAAGCTGATAATGAAAATTGAGTGCTATTTAATGTTGGCAATTTATATCCCACGCCCTGGACCAGGATTTTCGCTAGTCAGCCAACCCGCCAGCCAGCCAGCCAGCCAGTGTCCAGCCGAAACCCAATGGGCGATGGAAGGAGAACCGTTTGTGAGTGAAATAAAAATTCACTACGTGACTCCTTCGCCTCGATGGTTCGGATGGGCCGCTGGCTGGCTGGCTGGCTGGCTGGCGAAGGACCATTGGTGATGATGATCGGGGACGATTGTCTGGTGGCCATCGTGGTGGCGTGGAAGCATCATGCTCGCTCGGATGATGTTCTGTTTTCCTCGTAACCTTCGCGGCAAGCCCATGAGGCGAAGAACAAAACTAAATATCATGACCGCATCGCAATTGTGCTCGGTTGTGCAGCTACATATGCTCTTTTCTTGTGCGCGCGAAAGGCCGCCACACACGTCACGTTTATCGTGAGCCACGGACACCCCCCTGTGACCGTGTGTTCCGGTCATTCGGTTCTCCCATTTGCTGCGCCCCTTCGAGTGGCGAACGGAAAAATGAACATCCGTCCGGAATGTGGATGTGCACCGAACGGCGACGTTGACTGGCTGGTACGGTGCTATTGGATGTAATCTATCATGTTGTGTATCATTTGTCTCTCGCGAGCTCGCTAGCGATCGAGCTAATAAAAAAATAAACTATAGCACCGAGCACGCGTGTGTGCGGGGAATATATAATCGTTCGGCTGGAGGAGGAATCGTTTTTCCTCTTTTCGATTTTACGAGCATAATAAAGTGGCCACCACCACCGCCCCCCCCCCCCCTTTTTGGGGCGGGCGGCATCGCATCCCGTGTGCCATTTTGTATCGCAACGCGGCGAGCTCAATATAATTCAAGAGCGAACGAAAGGCGTGAACGAACGTCTTGTGTAACGCCAGCGTCTTATCGCACAAAATGGTAACGGGAGCGAACCGAAAGCGGCCTCGCTTAAGTAACGCGCATCGTTTGCTCTATTCGAGCGTTCCAGCGTTGAGGCTCGGCGAGATGGCTTAATTGATATTAACTCATGCTCGTATGCTCCCATGCTACGTGTACGTCTCGATGCCCTAGCTCTCGGTGTTGATAGAACGACCGATAAAAAACGGGGCGGGCCAAGATGCAATGGAACCACCATCCGAACGAGAGAGCGAGAGAAATTGCCTAATGCATTCAACACATACCGCTTGATAACCGCCAACACTCTGCACACTGAGATAAGAACGGGATGAGGCAATGTGGGCGCCGGTGTGGCTGTCATCACGCCTTCTGCTCCGATGCACATGAAGAAAAATTTGGGTTTCTGGCTGGCGATGCAATCTGGGTGGGTGTTGGGAGCCCCATCTCCCGGCGCTATGATTCATCTAGTTGCTTGCGTGCTACCCGGGGTACGATTCGTATCTTCTCTGCCGACAGACAACGAGAGAGAGAGGAAGATAAAGGCGGATAAAATGTTGCGTTACGAACCGCAACACCCAATCCAACCCAACGTGAGCATCATTTTGAAAGAACGCAGCATAGCGGGGGCGAGCAAGAGGCTGCACTAAATTGTTGTGCAGCATGAGCTCGAGCATGATTTTAGGTTTAACTGCAGCTCTTTCTTTCTCTCCTCTTGTGGGTGGGTGGTGTTGCTAAACGGTACATAATTTGCGGCGAGCAGCTCATTAGGAAACATGCTATATGCTTATGCTAGCTCAAGCGCACGCCCATTGCTGTCGGTGGTGTTTCCATTGTTTGATCGCATCTTCCTCGGATCCATTAGCAAGCCCCCCGCGGGGGATGGTAAATTGAGTCACGACATACACACCACCTTCACATCGCCACCAAAGATGCATTTTACCGTTGCAACTGATTATTGAGCGCCACGTTTTCTTTTGCTCCATCTTGCGAACGGCAATTGTTATGTTCACAGTAACGTCACCATCACTAGCACTTCGAGCATACTGTTATGTTGCTGCTTCTCATCGGTGAAGTGCATCGTGCACCATTCCATTCTATCTCTTATCTCCACATTCCTTGATTTGATTTTGAGCTTCCTCCAAAGGCCCTAGTGCTGGCCAGTTTGCTAGAAGCATTTTTTCCACATTTTTCCGCTCGTCGTCATCATCATTATTACGCTACTGCTGCTGTCAATGTTTCCTGTCAGAGGAGAATGAGAGCAAACTGTCGATGTGGCGGAAATAACAATGTCGCGTCGTGGTTTTTGGATGAGATTTTCCTCGCCCTCCCGGTGGTGGTCATTCACATCGTGGTAGAATGTGCAGGAAATTTCATAAAACTTAATTGCTCTAACACTTACTTAAGTCAAGCAGTTCTTTGGAGATTACAACCGGACGCTTGCTCGCTGGTCACGCCGTGAGCACGTCGCAACGAAAACGGATTTGTGGTCTGTAGCCAGAGTGCGAGCGAGCGGAAGCACGTACACGATGGTTTTTAGCTAACGTTGGCGTTCGAAAAACTTTTCCGCACCTCCAACATGCTACCGACTACTGACCAGCTGATGCTTGCTTTGTAGCTTTGTGGTTTCTCATGTGTATCGGATGTTCTGTGGTTTTAAGGATACCCTCTATCGACCTCTAGGACCTCTCTGTAGTCTGGCTACCGAGGTAAATTCATTAGCGAATGGATCCCCCACCCACCGATGGATCTCGCGTACCCAAAATTGGATTCGCCGCTAACCACCGCAGTCCTGCAGTCCCGTTCCTATTGAAATTAATTCAATTCCATAACTATGCTAATCTGCAAGCGTTGCAACTTTTTCTTATCTACCAGAAGCGGCTACAGTTTATATCGAATTTCGGTCACCAGCCTGGGGCTTGCATAAAGTTTGTTTTCTGAAACGCAATCCAGCGGTGGTCCCGTCAGTTAAAGCTGATGCTGTGCTCAGCGCCGCGAGTGAATATGATTTCCACCATCAATTAACAGACATACGCGCCATTCCCTCTGGAGGATTATGGGGGTGGTGGTATTTGGGTGAAAATTGAAATGACGCCATGTGGAACGATTTCATTTTGGGCATCGGACACCGCTCGCTTCCGAGTTTGCAATGTTTATCGCAAATTTACAAGCATTCCGCAGGATGGCCGAACTGAAATCATTTGAACACCCCCCAGGAGGGAGACGGGCCAGGCCGATCTGTCTGTTTTGATTAAGTAAATATGGCGAGCGGCCAGTGTTGGTTGGTGCGCGTAGGATGGTGGCGCCAATTGGACGCGTTCTGGGCGCGTTAAAGAAGTCAAGTCATCGCCGAAACGGAATGCGAGCTTGACGCGAGGGTAATACGTGGCCAGTGTGTCAACATTTGTGTTCTTAATACAGTATCTAGTCGAGGGTTGGAGATGAGCAGAGTGTTTGCTATGGTTTGAAGGAAGCGCACTGGTACTTGTGTTTGGGGTTTGGGAAATTAAATGAATCTTGTTCCGCTTTGATAAGTGAAGAGGATGGAGTGTAACCTCTCTTTTGGTACTTAAGATTCGAATTACAGAGCAGAGTCTACATGATGTGGTATGCCTTAGAAGAGATTTTAAAAGACAATCTTGCGGCACATCATAGACAAGTTCACGTTCTATTTTTCAATAAATCACGTTCTATTTTTCAATAAAAAATCATTAAAAACTCTTCTAATAAATTATTCCACTCGTTTCTCTCGATTGTTGAAGCAATTCATCCGTAAAAGAGTTAAGTTTTCTTCGATTGTTAATTTCTGCTCTACGAGTTGGCTTCCTAAAAATATCAGAAAGCAACAGTTGTGCTTCGCTAGTTTCAAATTGTAATTAATTATGACGAATAAATGAATAAATGTCAGAAGAAATCTGCCAGACTGTCAGAGGCAAACCAAGTATGCAAATCTGTACACAACATTTTTGGCTCGATCGATATACCAGAAGAAACGAGCCAGGAAGAAGTCTACCATGATTTATCTTTCGTAATCTGCCAGTCCGTTCTTGACATTGCTTTAACCTTTCTCTTAACCAACACACGATGTGTTGTGCTGCTTTCTCGGCTAAATTGAAATTCATGTTACGATTAGCAATTGCAACACGTCACCGACGACGACGACAACCAAGAGGCACCCTGGCGTTACTCAACTTTCTGACCGCCATCTCTCTGGGGGTGGACACTCGTGCTTCACAAAGAACTATCTCGAGGGAGGAGGTGACCCTTAATCTGGGTCGCATTATTCGGCCACACGTATTTCGAAATGCACTCGCTCACTCACTCAAATCCTTTCCACAAAACAACAAATACCGCCAGAGAGAGAGACACACGATCAGGGAGTGTGATCGTATTACGGAAACACCACTGCCACCACCGCCACCACGCCCGTGAGTAGGAGTGAGTGGCCACCGGTTGCGTGAATTCACCATTTCACCGAAGAGACACCCGGAATGGACGGACAGACGGACGGACGGGCGGACGGTTTGTTTCATTTCCTTCTGCGCACCGGAAACACTAGACGTCCTCCCGGTGGTGCATAAATCACCGACACCACGTCACGGCGCTCGCGCGCCTACCAAGGGGGACCGCCCGGAAGGGGGACAAACGAAATTTATGACCCCAGACTTCGGCGCTGTCGCTACGTTCTGCTGGCAACCAAATTGAAAATTGTGGCCAAATGATGGCATGCCAGACGATCGATCCGAGGGCGATGTTTTTCGAACTCTTTTTCCTCGAGAAACAAAACGGACATAACACCGATCAGTGCCCGATGATGTGCGGGTGCTGGTCGGTGTTTCTGTTAATTTTATGCTTTCTTCGAAGGAAACGACATCACCCCCGAGATGGACAGGCTCGATCGACAGCTGCCGCTATGATGAAGCAGCATCAGCCGCCGCTTTATTGATCGAGACGCATGTAAGCGAGAGGCGGAAAATTATGGCACCAAACTCCCCCCCAGTAATGTAACCAGTAAACAAATATGGCGATGAGTCGGGAGTGGCCATATGCGTCACTCGCTAGCTGGTTGGTTGGTTGGTCCGGAAAAAGGGTCCCGGACCGGGTGCGAACATGGATTCTCTCGTGTTCGTGGAAAGCGCATTACTTACGATGATACCTCTCGGTTCGGCTTCATCACTCGCTGTGAATGGAAGGGAGTGGGGAGGATCGTAAAATTTTGAAATTGAGAAAACAAATTTCACACCCTTAGAAGCACGTGGACGCATGGACGAGGGGACATCACCCCACTAGACTAGAGCGTGGTCCGGCATCCGAGGAGTGGATTGAAAATTGGAGTAGTGGGTTGTAAATCTTTGGCTGCAAAACAGCCGTGGCGTCACTGGCGTCACCGGTGCCTTGTGATGTTGGCTGCTCGATAGTTTCGAAGTCAGCTGAACCACGAAGTACATGCCAAGGGGCCAGCTTCTTCTAAACCAGCTCGCCGTCGTAAACACGCTCAGCCTTACGTCCTGTGTTCTTAGTCTTGGCGCTAGGGATAGTAAAAGTGCATCGTAAAAGTGTTCTTGGAACGCGCGAGCAAAACGTGAAAATGCATTTTCGCGCTACCGAAGAAGGAGTTTTCCGTTCGCTTCACTCCGTTTTCCTTGGTAGCATACACCGCGGTGACATCCATTCTCGATGTTATGCCAGTGTTTTCGAGAGCGCTCTGTTTTGCTGTCCTCTGCTCCACTGCTCCGTTCATGGCGAATCGCGAACCACCGAACAGCGTTTCAATTTAGCATTTTATTATTCAATAAAGTTCGTATTATTTTGAGATCCTCTGCAAAGGGTGGTGCCTGTTTGCAGCTTCATGTTCATCAAAGAGAAGGAACAAATGAGATGTTATGTCCCCGGTGGTATCTACTCCCGGAGGTTATAAGATGCTCCTGTGCACTCCTGGCTCAAAGCTACTGCAAACAGTGATGGCTAGGGAAAGAACATCGAACTATTTGTTTTCTGTTTCTGTAAATAACATCTTGATCAAAAATGGTCGGGCCAATAGCTCATGCTCTGCTAGAATTGAGACTTTCCTTCGAGTGTCCTCAGAATCCTTGGACACAATAAATCCAGAGCACTGGTGAAATAACAAATAGAATGTTTTTATGGCTAGAGCCACTAGAGCACAACATATGATGCTGTATTCCATGAAGGACGCGAGCAAATATTCGATTGTACATTCCAGCACAGAGAGTGCTCAAAATATGATTTCTTGCGACACCAGTTGGTACTTTGTCTCCGGATGTTGAATTAGATTTTTGAGTTCTAGATACACATACCAGAATGAGAGGAAACCACGATCATATGCACTACACGTGCACATACGGATCAGGATTGGTGTGAAGCGAGAATTTCATATTTTTGGTAGCGACGGAGGACGGTGCATAAGCATATGTTTCCAATCCCCGTGGACGCCAACTGACCAATCATTTTTACCTCGGCCACGGAGTAGCGTCATAATGCTGGCTCACGCTATGAAAATCAAGCAATTCGCAGCCCCAGCCAGCTGTCCAGGAAAATCGTGGCAAGTGGTTTCGATTCGATTGCGTCCCAATGGTCGAATGCGATGCAAGTCACGGCGAGATGGCGAGCTCCACCGGGAATCTTGAGAGAGACCACACCGGCATATGATCGCGCGTCATCGGAGAGGTCGTTGAGGGGGAAGGTTTTATTTTAAAATTCATGGTTAAAATTAAGAGATTCCGAAGATTGGTTTTTGAGTTGTTTTTACTCTTTGGCTCTTTGGGTTGGACCTCCCCCCGAGGGGCGTCCTGGGGGGAGGAATTCGACTTAACTGCTGCCGTCAGCCGGTACCGGCCGGCGAATGAAATGGCGCTTTGTTGGGCGCGGTCGCTGCGAGATCGAGATCGGTCGAGCGCGAATTCTCGAACGGCGTTTTGCCCATTTTTATTGGATAGCGACCACGATGGCCCTCTTGGGTGGGTCCAGCCCTTTCGCTAACTGCAGCAGCTACGCTCTTTCTCTCTTTCTTGCTTGCTTTTCCGTTTTACGATTATGACGTTAATATAGTTGCTTTAAATTTTCCTTCCATTTTCTTTCCAGGTAATGGCAGCACCGCGTTTCGCGCGTTGATTTTACTGCCCCGCGGAATGTAACGCTCAGTGCCATCGACGGAGCAGCAGCAGCAACGATGTTCTGAGGCCACATCCAATCGCGGCCACGATCGACACGTTACCAACGCGGCCATTCTTCGATTAATTCATTTTAATCAAAAAGGATGGTCTCTCCAAACACTATTAAACCCCTCACCACCATTGGGAGTTGTCCTCGCGAGCGCGCTCGCTCGACAATTGGTATTCCGAGAAGACGCGTCGGGTTCGCCGAGGGACCCCGAAAGTGTTGGAGACTCTCGTCTATCAAAAGGCAACAATCTCTTAGCTCACCGTGGCTGATGGTGGTAGTGTTCGTCGTCGTTAGCACAACAAATGATGCCGCTGTTAACCGCCGCACCGGACCGTTTTTGGGTGGCCAGACGCGATGGCGTGTGAATGAGGCTCGTCCGCGTGCTGCTGCTGCTGTCACCCAGCAGGAATGTCTACCGAAATCATTTTATGATTTCATCGACACACATATTTCCTCTTTCGCGTATTCATAATGCTCGCACGTTCCACCGAGGCTTTAGATTCATAAATTCGTTTCGTTTGTTGCGGGGTTTTGACCGAACAACGACCTGCTGTTGCTGCTGATCCGGCTTCTGGTGTGGTACGAGGTCATGGGACCCCGCGTGCGTCACGGTCACGATGACTAATCGTCCTCGACACTGATGCTTATCTGAGGGAATTTGGTTTTCGTTCGTTCCTTTTCTGAAGAAATCTTCTTCCGTCGGTTTGCATCGCTGACATTCAAATGAAGCTCAAAGTCTGTTGCGTCAGTGTGGTCCTGTTCTTGTTGGATGACGAATCAATTTCAACTGATAGTTTAAACAAAGATGCATACGACATGGCTGGATAGATATTGAAGGATTATAAAAATTAAATTTAAATCTCAATTTGCATATTCTAAAGAGATTAATTAAGATCCTGTGTTTAACATCAAAGACTTAATTGACAACTGTTTTACGAGCTAAAATAAAGATTTTGAACTGACACTGCTTTTACATGTAGCAATAGGTAATACCAGCAGGAATCTTTGAATTGTGGGCTACTAAAGCTGATCCAAGTTTAAATTAGCAGCTCTTTTGACAACATAAATTCAATTTGGGCATCTTTTCTTGTTTTCCATTTTTTTTAAATCGTAAAAACTTAATTGCCCTCCTTGGTAAACGTGTTATAATCCTTCTCTAGTGTTCCAGCAGCTTGACTCGCACTCATAAACGATAATCATGCCGCTGATCTGTTTAAAATCCCAGCCCTCACCATACCGAACCGTATGGCAAGAATTAAGGATTTACGACCACGCAAATCCATCGTCACATCGTCACAGACCGCAGCAGCAACAGACGCTCCTAAGCTCATCAGAATGTAAAGAAGCGCAGGACGCACCGCTTTTCATTAAGTTGCCACTCAATACAAAGCTCACCCCTCGGAACGACATCAGACATCAAAGCGGAAGCTGAAGCACTTCCAACAGTTCCAACTCTCTCTCTCTCTTTCTTTGGTCGAGGGCCTTCCTGGTAGCATCCTCGCGCCCGTCTCTACTTCGCCGAAAGCGATTTAAATCCCTTGAACAAGAATTTTATTACCGGTCGAAGCGTGAGCGGTGATCTAAAACTAAGGCCTTTCTGTTACCAGTGCCCTGTGGGTCTTCTGAATGAAGCGAACAGAGAAGGAGCACAAGCGACGCAGAGCAAGGACACGCCATCGTAAAACGTCGACTCTCGGCACGGCCTCGGGCCTCGCCCTCACCATCATGCCACCATTAAAGAGGATTCACGGCACGGGGATTCTTCCGGTGGACAAGGACCAAGCGGAGTCGTCGCGAAAATATGCTTTTCCGCGGACGATTCTGGCCCCCCGGGGGAGGGGCCAGTGATCCTTAGCCTCGCCCTGCAACCTCTCGTTTGCTCCTCTGCTCTATTTTACGACCGCCACGGCCGTAAATTTCGCTGTCGAATCTTAATCACATGCACATATTTTTAGATGACTTACTTTAACACCGACAACGATGGTGACGACCGGGTCTATGAGGGTCCTCGCTCCCGGAAGCTCCTGTGGCTAGACCGCAGCGGACGCATGCCATCTCACCTGGCTCACAGGACCGGGAAAAGAGGAAAAGAAGTGGATGTCCGGGAGCATATACATGCTTACTAATTAGCTCACGCTTCGTGCAACTTCCAGAAAACAAGCTTTCCACGGACGGAGAGTCCTGAAGGCTGATCCCGGGAGTTTCCACTGGTTTTTCCGTGCTCCGTGTCTGGAAGCTGGCGGTGATGGGTCCGGAACGGGCCCAAAGAAGATGATGCGATAAGCGGTTTTCCGTGCGGGGTTAAACAAGATTAAGAGAGTCTTAAAAGCTGCGAGGATTTTCTTCTGCGCCGTCTCCACCTTCCACCGGAGAACCACCTCGCAACTGGAGAGCTAAGCTCCGTGGAAAAGTTCCCTTTTGGTGAACTGGAATGGTTGCTTCTTTCGGGAGCAAGATGTCTCGTTTTCCGTCGAGATGCGAATGCGCTCAGAATGCACCGCAGCTATCCGGCGCGTTGTGTTGTGTGTTGTCCAAGTAAAAAGCAATAAAAAAGCTTGGCCGAAAAAAAAACCTCTCCAACAAAAATCGTTTGGCGATTCGTGTCACGCGCTTGGAAAATGTGTTCCTCCCATCCCTCCATCTCTTGCTCCCTCCTTTTTGTGCTATTTTTGTTTCCCTTTTTAAATCTTCTGCCAATGGTCACCGTCATCAGCGAGCAGATCAGGATTGCGAATGCTGCTGGCGACTGTTGTTTAAAGATTAGGTTTTCCCGCTTCTTCACTCTCCACTTTCGCCTTCGCGTTAATTTTGAGTTTACAGCTTGTTTCCACGTCGCGAAAGTTTGTTTAAGTGAGATTTGGCCTCGCTGCTGAAGTTGCACTTTGACGTGATGCCCGCCAAACCAAACCAAACCAAGCAGAGCAGAGAGTGAGGCAGAGAGTACTTCCGTCGTGTCGCGGTGATTGCGCTATGATTGCGCTGTGCTGACATCTTGTTTGAAGAATATTTTCTGATGCTCATCATCATGACACGCGCGCACACTTACGGTTTTCTTTCATTTCTACTGCCTAGCACTTTCATATTTAATGAAGAGTGATAGGCAATAAAGCTTCAAGGGCCAGCAGCTTCACCTGTGCACTGTTACGAGGATGCTCGAATAGATCACGCACCGTGCGGTGCAATTCGTTAATTGCTTTCGGTTTGCGGTTGCATGCCTGGGATGATGGTGGTGAAGATGTTCTCTCGCAGCAGCGCATTGCTCGCTGCTCGGTCGCATTCATTTTGATGCCATGATGTCGTGACAACCACAATTAATGCTCTCGTAAAAATGCTGCCCAAAGACAATAAAATTTATTTGCTTTTCTATGTGACCCATTGCTGCGCTGACGATTTTTCGAGTCGGGATGACGTTCATGATGTGTGTATGTTGTGCACTCGATCTTTTTTCCGTGTTTTTATAAAGCTCTAGGCGACCAGAAAAAATAAACGAACTGCGAGCGAGGTGGCCTTTGTGGTGAGCCTTGGATTTATAGCCCCAGGCCACCAACGCGGTCGAAAGAACTGGCAGAATGCTAGAACATTATGATTTTGTCAATGATTAATGACCGTAAACGGCCTCAGCCTCGCATAGGCCAATGATTAATTGAATAGAAGCGCGGTTTGGTTGACCAAAGGTGAGATTACTGAAGCGCACATGACTACGCTTGTATCATTTGTAAAAAAAAACTTATCTAGAACAATTAAAGGACATTATTCCTCTTGTTCTGTAGGCAAAGACATATCGTATCGTTGCTTCAAGGAAGTGGCAAACAATTATTATTGGCTGATCCCCAGATATTCCTCATTAAAACTGTCTTTCCTAGTACAAAACACGAACTAATCGCTTCAAATAAGCCACCAAACCAGCAAATCTAGTGGCTGCTTCCATGTTTTGAATCCGACCTGCAGCACTAATGCAATCTGTCTGTTTTGAGTGTCACAACATAATAATCCCGAAGGTTTGATGCATCTCATGCCAGGCAAATCAAAACGTGTTCCTGCACTTTAGCCTCCAGGCATCGTATCGCATGTTAGTATTTCGTGCGCTCTACGGACCCACTAACGAAATAGTAGCGCAAAGGAAGAGCATCGCTCTGATAGGTACTTTATGGTGCTCGCCCCACGCTCACTCTTCGCCAGCCTTTTATCTCTCGCTGCCTCGCTGAACGAGAATCTTTGACAACCTGTAGGTAGGTGCCTTACCAGAACCGAAAATGTATTATTTTTCCGGAACCAGAACAACGTAGAACAAGCTTTTGCTTTTTGGTGACCGACCGACCGACCGACCGATGGATGGCTCGAGGCGTTATTTGAAATTGTTGCCTTCTGCACAACATATTTCCGGGCTCTCCGGTGTGCCTGCTGCTCGCTTGTTTTTCGTCGCCATCGGTGACAATCTCGGGCGACGATCGATCCAGTACCGGAACAACCGGCTCTCTCGCGTCGCTTTGGGCTTTTTCCAGACGGTGTGCGAGAGCTAGTGGGCCGAAAACTCCCCCCACCGGACGGATATTCAAATTTCTGCAGCTGCACTTCCGACAACCGGCGACCGGGTTCCGATAGGGCACTCGACTGCATCCGGAAGCCGAACGGGAACACTTTATGCAGCTACAAAGAGAGAGAGAAAGGGGGCACGGCCTTTGATGTGAAGCACTTGAGCACTGGGGGGGCTGCAGCGATGGTGGCTGGCTCAGAAGCTTGCACAAAATTGAATAAAAATGTAATCAAAGTATTTTTCCGCCATCACACTGGGCTCGAACCTTCCAGCGAGAGAGAACGAGGGATAGCATAAGCGAATCGGAATGACATTTGGTGGCTCCCATGGCTCACAGCGGGCCAGCATCGACCTTTTCACATGTCGCTTGGTATGTGATGCTGCTGCCAAAGTCCTCTTTGTTGTTTGCGTTCTCGAATTCTCGAATCTTTGTTGCGAGCATAAAGTAAATGAAAAATAACGTTTGATCTATTGTCACCCCACAAAAAGGAAGGAAGCGACCAACGCGGGGCGACACCCCAGAAGTGCATTACCTCCTCCTCCTCCTGCGATGCGAAATTCGTTGATCGAATTCCGATTAGAGTAAGCTCTCGAGTTAGGGAGAACGAGGAATTTAGAGCATCATCGTTTTCGGGGATCATCATCATCATCGAGAGTGTTCTGTTTTGATTGCACCAGCAACGTTTTGGTCGTTGGTTGATGACGCATTTTGGACGCTACCAAGCAGCGGTCCCTTTGGGAGTTTTGGGGATCGTTTGATGATGCCATAAAGTGCATTTATGCAAATCGCTTTTCCGTAACAAAAAAGGGTGGAAGGGAAGAAGAGAATGTTATCAGCATGCCCGTTAGGTGGATGGATGGATCCCTTTTATGATCTCGTTTATTGGACAGCACAAGAGAACGTGCACAACGTTCCCTCTCATCCCAACGGATTGACGAAAGACCACCACCATTCGGTAATGATTTATTAATTTTTCTGAATGTTTAATCAATTATCCGCTCCCGTTCACCCCTTCGGCACTCGAATGACTTCCGTGGCTGACGATGATGTATGCGAACCGGCGATGCTTCGTTTGATGTGGTATCCACAGCCTTGATCGTTTGGCTTTCACTGCTGACAGGTGCAGGCCACCCATTATTGGCGTCGAGCGAGAGAAACATCATAAAAATGATAACACACCACAGAGCGCAGACGAACCGTTGCGAGAAGCATCGTCGCGAGTCCGAGCAGCATAAAAACACGACCATATTGTGCTTTCAATTGTGCAACCATACGGTACCCCCAGAGGGGTTGCGAATTAATGATTTGTTTATCCATAATTCGTCCACACATCAGTGCGCTCCCCAAAACGCTCACGCTAAGGTCCAATAAGGCCAGAGGGCCCCTGGCGACATTGAGAACACATTATGCATGTTTAATGTTGCGCCCGATGATGTGTCTGCACCCGGGTTTTCACCGGGCTGCCCAGTTGCATGCATGCATCTCCACCATCGCCATCAGCACGGCAATAATGCATGTTTTATCAGCAAACACGCCCACACAGACTCGTGGACACAAAACAGTGTGAAAAGGGTCAGCTGTGCTGCCGGTGCGGTGCGCTATGCTGTGGGATATAATCGATGGTGATGACCATGATGCTGCTGCTGCTGCTGCTGCTGCTCGACGCCAACGGGTGAACGGATTCAGCAATTGACAACTAATTCTTGGTTCGCACTGTGTGTCGATTCTAATTAAACCTAATGAACCATGCTGCACCACCGACCCCTCGAGGCCATGATTGTGTCGCAATTAGCTTTGGCTTCGGTTTCGGTAATCCATTGATTATAAGGTCAGCGATTTCTGTTTTATGTCGGCAGCGATCACCATTATGCCAGCTGTTGTGTCAGGTTTATTAAATTTTATTAATAATTTGTGGTCACTTCGAGCATCATCACCACCACCGCTACCAGATAAGCAGATGATGGTTTCCGGTTGACCTCATTTCACAAATTACGCTTCTATTCATCTCGTCTCGCTGGTGAGGTGTGAGTTGAGCAGCTAATCACCTCTCATGTTTATGAATGGCCCGCGGTGGCTTTCGGGGTTGAAAACATTCAATTTATGGTCCTCGCGTGTATCGGCAATAGGGAGGTGGTTAGAACCTACGCCCTTCTTGGTAGTTTTGCAAATTAATGTGCCACTCAAAGTGCGCCCAACGCAAGCTAATGAAGAGACGATGAGGCGCAAAGTGTCCCGCTTGTGAAGGTCGCATTGGGTGAAACCCTTTTTCAAATCCTTTGGCCTTTTTTTCCAAGACACTGAAAGTGTAGCACGAGTGTGTAGCGTGTGCGCATTATTCGCGTGCTAGCCGGCGATGCTTCAGGTGGCCATTATTTACTGTTAATACTCTTTACCCCGGATCTACCATAAACGATATTTTGCTCGTCAACCGGACGCACATTAGCTCGCAGAGAGAGAGAGAGTGAGAGTGTGAAAACATCATGGAACCACCCACCAAATGGAGAGGGCCCTTTACCTTGAGCACCCAGCACACAACACACTAGGTTACGGTTACAATCGGCTGTAACGCGATCGTAAATCGCGCAAAAACACGAACGGACGGAAGCGTAAGATGTTTTGTTGGAAGCGAGGTTGGTGGCTCAAAATAGGCGCACTTCGAGGGTTCGAGTAGCATGTTTCGGAAACATGTTCACGAAATGGTCGCATAAAACGGTTCGAACGGTTCAACAGCGCCTGGACGCCGTTTCTATTTTCGTAGCGCTCCTCGCATCCATCCACCGCTCGTCCTCGATCTTTGCAATTTGGTTTGTGTTTGGTGTTTGATGTTTGGAACTGAACCTTCGATGGGCGGAAAGGAGGGCCTAGAATGAAGAAATTACCACCGAGACCATCGGTCAACCATCGCTATACGCCCCCCCCCCCCCTGTCCTCGGTTGACCGATTGACATCGCCTTTCGGTGAATATGCGGCAATAAGTTGACCACGCCAAAGTCCTCGGCCTGACACTTGCGACAACTTTATGCGGCCGATGGTTAAGGTCCTTTCGGCGGCGGGGGCCGGGGGCTTCATCATCCGTTATCCGATTATCGGGCAGAGAGGCCACGGTGATGGCCCACGCAACAGCCGCCAGGAATGATTGCCGCTGTGGATGCCAGGCCGTAGGTTGGAGGCTGTATGTTTATTTATGATTTCGATAGGGCTGCCAGGGCATCGAACGTCACATTAGATGCTCTCACTCTCTCTCTCTCGGCACATCTCGCCACCAATGAACGCATAAATATGCGGCAGCCGGCCGCTAGCCAGCCCGGCCATACCCACTGGGGATGATGATGAATATGAGCAGAAGGAGTGCTTTTCGATGTTCATTTCAATAAAGCATAACTCAGCAGCAGCATCCGGAGGCCCTGCATGGACCGCCCCATTCGATGGGTCATCGATTTTGATGGACAATCGGCAAATGGGAGTCACGGGAGACGGGCGAGGGCCAGGCGCCAGGTAGTCGTCGTAGGCCGGGCTGATTTCGGTGTGAACCACCTTAACGAACGAGAACTGGCCTCTGGCAGTGCCGAGCATGATATATTACCCGAGTGTTCGATGGTACAGTATGTGTGCAATGGTCACAGATAGCACGAGGAGCCTCAGGTGCCACCAGGGATGTTCCATTTGTCATCACCAAAGGCCATCGATTCCGGGGGTCGGCGTGTAGGGATGGGAAGCAAATTGATAAATTGTAATAACTTGCGGTTCCGGTTCATTTGTCTCGTCGAAGTGCATTAAAGGTTGGTGGACGGTTGGGTTGGGTTTTCCCTTGAAGTGAAGTCCGTTTGGAACGTTTCCCTTTGATCTGACGCCCTATCCTAGGATTGGCATTAGGGGGAATGCAGGATCTATCGTCGAGGGTAATGCTCCTGCCAAGTGCACTGCGCGTTTCACTTCGTTGAGGTTTGAAGTTAAACAACTTGTACCAGACAACTGGAGCTTCTGGACAGAACATTTCCTTGGACAGAACATTTCCTCTCTTCATCGGAAACGGTCTTTGAATAATATTGACAAATTCAAAAGGCTCGACAAAAGCACAATGTCAACACCACCCTAAAACCGGAACAATGCGGCTTGGCGCAAGTTTATACCACTGCAGGGACACTCCGACAATGCACTGGGCTCCCTCTGCCTCATCGACAACATAATCGTATTGACGCTCGAGTGTCCTTTGGGAGTCGACCAGTAGCAGCAACTCTATTGTGCATTTCCGTGGAGATGAAGACCCCGGGCTATGGGCCATTGTGTTCACGCGCTTCTTCTCGCAGAAGTCGAGGGTAATTTCAAATGTGTCAAGCACCGTTTGATCCCAAGAAACACCGAGAAAGCATCTCTGGTCGGCAAAAACCACCCGAGAGAGACCTGGTGACGGTCTTCTGCGCCTTCTGCGTCGTCGATAGAAGATAGAAAGAAGTGGCGCGACCTTATCTAGAGAGCAGAGCGCAAGCACGATGGCGGTGGGATTGGAAAATGAATTCCCAAACCTCACCGTCCACGACGACGATGACTGCGTCGAGGATAACGTCGTAACCGAGTCCCGCCACCCCCACCCCTCCCCCGCTGACTTCCGAAATAGTTTCCATGATTATTGTTGGCAGCTCGTCGCAGCTCTTCAGCTAAACTGCTTTCGGTAGGCAAAGCGAAGGATTTTTCTTTTTCTATTTAATAGCGAGCCAAGCAAGAGAGAAGTCTGCTGATGCTGCTCAACGATACTCGACGCACAAAACGTTATCACGCTCCGGTGACAACGTTCGGGTTCCCGGGGGCGGGGGGACGGCCTATTGTGCAATCGTGATTGCGTAACCCTTGTCTCGCGTCGCGTCCTCGATATGGAATCGATCGAGGAGGAGCGGAAAAGCGCGCCCGAATCCACCCTAATGTCCCGTAACCGCCCGAAAGGCGCCACTTATCCTCGGCGCTCCTTCCACGCGTGACAAGTGACAGGCACGGTCACTTCTACTACGCTGTGCTGCGATCGAAAGCCCGTGCTACAGGAACAGGTTGAACAGGAGCGGAGTTGACCCTTTTAGGCGCGTGCTGAGTCTCTAGCTCTGGTGTGTACATGTGTAATGTGTTTGTCATTGGACACAAGTAACTGTGGAACCCTTGGAAGGAGCCTCATACATTATTATTACCAACAGGGGAGGTCTTTCACTCAACGATTTGGGACGACGCTTGCCATAAAATATCTTGGGCTGCGTCTTCGGCCTACGAGAAGGTGATAATAATTTCGTTCTTACACAGTTACACAGGCCCCTCACTAAGCTTCACAATTGCCTGGATTGTACTTCCGGGCATCCACACATCCCCGGTGCTGAGCAATGGCGGCGATCGAAGTTAATCGAACGGCAACGGCATTCGTCCGAATACTGATGTGCTAGTAGGGTGGCCCTCTAGGGGCGTTCTGGGACTGCACTTGAGGCACACACAAAGAGATTTAACATTTTGCAAACAATCCTCAAACAGTTCCGGGATCCGGATCCGACTCCGGAAGCCGGAACGAATGTGCGCTCCTCAGAGACCGTTGGCTGTTGGCTTAATCAATTCTATCGTCTCTCTGCGTCTTGCGTTTCTGAAGAATTCTTGCTTTTTCGCAGAGAACAAGGACGAACCTTAAGTAAGCAATAGACACACACATGAACACACGAACGCGCAGTTCCTTTGTTCCGTGGGATCCGCAATCCGTTTTCTTTCCGTTTCAGAGCGAAGAGCAAGGCCCTGGGATCGATTTTCGTCAACATGCAAGTTGCGGTTTGTGCCTGGGTTGGCCTGGTCCGTTTCAATCTGACGACGAACGATTGACAGTCTTATCACAGGGACGTATTGACGATGCGTGTCGTCGAAGGCAAATCGTTTGATTAGTGCCGACTCCGGAGCGGCTTCGTAGAACTGTCGTGCGTGAGCATCTGGTTGAAAAAAGAAAAAGTTTTTCTACCAGAAACTCTCTCTTGTGTCAAGACAGCAGACATCTTCTCATGATTGGTAGAGGCCTTCCCTTCCCTATCTCTTCGTTTCTCAGCATCTATCCAGCAGATAGAGAAGGTGTGCTTCCGAAATACGGAGAAGCGACACACACAACTTGAAATCCAATCCAGCTCATCAACTCATCAATCCTGGTGCTGCTGCTGCTGCTGCTCATCCGTTAGAGCACGTTGGATTTGATGAGTTGACGAGGCATCTGATCCATGTCACGATCGACATAGCTTGCCATCAGCCAGTAAGTGCCATAAGTGCCGTGGTATGGACGAGCACGCACCACGCCGGTAAATGCAAATTACCACAATGTAATCATTAATGCTAATTATCAATTCATATGCTCCCTCACGCACGCATGCACGCACGCACGCACGAGAGCGAGACGCGTTCACTTACATCAATCAACTCGTCTTACGCAGGGTAAATGTTTAGCTATCGCCCGGCGATAGACGATAGCTTGTTGGGGAAATCACGCTGGATCGAATTTTCATCATCGTGATGACGCCGAACGTAAATGTTTCGTTTGCCGGTTCAATGAGAAACCATGGACGCATTAATACAGCTCAGTAGCTTACGTATGAGCTCGTTAGCTCGGGGCGTAGCTTAGTAGCTAATGTTCCGTTTCCGCTGTTTACTACGCGAGCTTCTGTTTTGCGTTTTTTTATGACAAAACGTGTTATGTTAATTACGAATTCATTCACAATCGATTAACTGGCTGGAAATTGGTTCTGATTAGAAACTCAAACTCAGAGGGAGGCCAATGCACCCCCCGAGGGGCGAAGATGCACCGAGAGCGCATTTTCCCTCACCACCTTCCGAGCGTGGTTACGAGCCCCATGATTCCATTACCAACCTGTCGATCAAATGAAATTAGTTTCACTGGACCACGACATTCCGTCCCGCCACAGGGGAGTGGTATGTTGTACTGTTATGCTCCCTCTAATGTCCTCCCCCTTTTGACTGCAATCAACAAGAGAGCCTGGTGGTCTGGTTGCATCCAACTACCGGTAGTTTGAGGTTATGGGTGGCTGAGGCTGAGTGCATTACACGTAGGCTAATCCCTCGGAACGAGCGACATGTTGCATGTTGCCAACCGTACCATCCGGGGCTCCGGGAGTCCTTCTGACTGACTTTCCCTCTAAATGGGTTGTTAAATTGTTTTAAACCGTTTACCCTTATCGCTAAATGTTATTATAATAGAACCGTTCGACCGCTTAGTGCAGGACATACGCAGCGCTTGAAAGTCGTTCCCCTACGGTCCAACCGACCGATAGAAGCCCAACGTTTTCCGCCATCGGTTTTACGGGATTCCTAATGACACGTTTTCCAATCGAACGAATGTCACGATTGGCTACCGGTTCTCGCAGTGCCAGGGAGGACACCAATTCTCGAACCACGAACCACGGTTATCTCTGGGGAAGTCATTTTTCACGCGATGTCATTTGTCTAATCGGTGTCTGTGGCGGTGGTGAATTATGTTCACTTTGCCGTGTGCTCCTCGCTGTATTCTGCACCAAAGTTCACAATCCGCTTTTGCGGGTTTTCTGAAGCCAGTGCCAGAGTGTGTTTTTCCTACAAAACTCTACACAATAATTCACTTCCCTCGCTAGTTAGTTTACTTAAAAACGGGAGTAGCTGGAGTAGCCACAGAATAGTTGCAGTCGCTCGGCAAAAGTTATCGTACGTGATGTGGTTGTAGAATCACGCACCTTCGACTCTCTTCTCCTGTGTGGAATACCAAAAATACTCCAAAAACTGATGGTAAAAACCGGTGTGTTTCCGGTCACCAACTAGGGATGCGACAGGCGGCGGCTGGCGCAAAAGGACACGCTCTTCCGTCTCCTTTGGGGAGATTAAATTTAAGGATCAATTCATCCCGTGTCTTAAATTTACCTTTCACATAATAAATCACATTGCCTGCTGCTGGTGGTGCTGCTCATCGTGCTGGCGACCAGCAGGTACAGGAGGACAGGAGACGCTGGCCGACAGGTGGCATGTGTGCTGGCAGCAGCTCGTAGGCTAACCAACCTCACGTGGTTTCCTGTCATGCATGGACCGCCCCGGGGGGATGGGGACACATTTCTACATTGTCGTCGTCGTCGTCGTTGCCGTCGTCCTAAACCATCGCCATTTGTAGTAACAGCACTTGCTCCTGGATCCTTTGGGGTCCAACATACCGAGCCGGATCCTTTTCGGCTTCGAGTGCTAAGCGTCGGTTTTTTGTGTCTGAGTGTCTGACCACGACAAAGCAAGGAGCGATCAAGGAATTGCAAGCAAAAGAGCTCCAATTTCGCCAGTATTCTGATTCATGGTATGTTAACCACAAACGCACACACAGAGCTAGAGAAGACTCTCCACAATCGTTCCTTTCTGTCTTCCTGGTTTTTTTTTTGTGTGTGCGGAGCATTTATTCATGAGACCAGTTCCGGGAACACACCGCGTTCTTTTGTGTGCTTTAGGACGCTCGCTGGGTTACTGTTAGAATTTAGGAAAATTTATCCTATTTAACTTAGTGTTCTGTTTCCATTTCCTGCCAACCAAAGCCCTCCTTCCACTGCTATTCGCCAGCGACAGGCCTGGCCTTGATACCGATGTGTCTGGGTCTGGGTTTCCGTTTCGGCTGACCACGGAACGACTCTACCTGGGCAAACGGAGCCGGCCTTTTCCTGCCACAGCCACAACAATCTTAGAGGCAAGACACAAGCACAGGCACTCCATCGAATCGAACTGCCTCTTGGGGGGAACTACGGACATAATCTCGACACAATAAAATTTAGATTAGAACGAAGAACAAGCCGCACACAGAACCAACAGACCACTGGCTCGCTTACGCGGCGTCTAGAGAATTAAAGAAAGCGTCGGCTTCCGGAGTAAGTGCGGGAATCCGGATCCGGACCACCGGACACCGGAATTAGTTTCCCTGCTCCAAGTGAGTGAGTTTCTTGTGGTGGGAGATCGGCTGCTCGTTTTGTGTGACCGCATAGTCCAGTGTGTGTTTGCTTTTTGATTAAGAAAATAAGGTTAGTGGTTGGGTTTGTTGGAGATTTGCTATTTCTCCCGTTGAACGATATTGGCCCATTTCGCGGTCGGTAGTTCCGGTGGTCGTGATTCGTGATAGCCGCCAGCCAGTATCACGGGATGATGTATCGACCGACTGGGTTGCTTTTCGAGAGTCTTTTTGCTTTCCGGAGCTGGATGATAAAATGGAATTCACTGACGCAACACGGTCGCCATCTTCGAAATCGCCACAGAAATGTGTGTACATCGGAATAACCATAAAATGATAACCTTAATGACGTCTTGTTGCTGCTGCGAAGGGGTGAATTTGTAGGAGGTAAAAGTATTGAACAAAATACGGAGTATAAACTGTGGAGTAACGGCTGCTCACGGCCATCATCATCATCATC
>NC_064877.1:87018146-87020646 GCF_943734665.1 Anopheles aquasalis
TTTTTACTCGGCATCCAGCCACCACGAAGGGCAATGGATTAGAAAAGTCAAATCCAAACGCACAAACCTCCCGTTTCCACGTTTTCCGTTGACACGATTCAATCCACCAGCCTCATCACCGGCACACCGGGCCAACGAAGCGAGAAAAAGTAATTTAAATTAAAATAATGAACTAGCCAGCGAACTTACCGGCGGCAGCTGTCAGCTGATAATGTCCGCAACTCCACGCCACTTCCAACCACATTAGCACACTCTTTTCGCACCGGGCTACGATTGAAACTTTTCCACTTTGCATCCCCCGCCAACCGTTCCATTCAAACGGTACCACCGTGTCGGTGCTGGCGGTCGGCCGGTCTACAGATTTTACACCCAAATGAATGTGCAAATTAACCTTGATTTCAATATTTACCATCCCTCGGAACTTCCTAGACATCGAGTCCCACGAAATCACGGAGGATGGAATCCTTGAGTGTCTGGTGGTGGTTGCTGTGGCCAGAAGTTTCCATTCTTAGCACCAGGCAAATGGGTAAAGGAACTGCGGTGGCTAATATTAGCCCGAAAGCAACTTTGTTTCCAATTTCAAAACCACACCACAAGCCCACCATACAACTCTTTGCTTTTTAGCTGACGAGATGAACTTTGCGATGTCCTTTTAGGGGGCCAGAAATCAATCGTTTAAAGAGTCGTTTTCCAGTATTTAATGTGTCATCAACCTTCTACGAATTTGCTGCACTTGATCGAGCTCTTAAAGATGATCCAAGTTTCGCTTCTAATTCACTTCCATTCTCCTCGCGCGGTTTAATTACAGAAATCACTCCTGATTGGGCGCATCCCGGTGGCCCAGATGACGGGACCGATCAAACGGGGCCTTCTCTGGCAGCAGCGTGACAGGCTGTTCTCCCGCTGGAAGGAACGGTACGTATCCGATTCGTGCATAAATTATCCTCCTAATCACCGGCCGTTAGGCAAAGGTTTATGGCAATTCCCCTGCAACGGGACACTAATGAAACACGCAACATTAACGCGCGGAATTTGAATGTTTATTTTGCAGATACTTCATCCTAACTCGTGATTATCTCAATTGCTTCAAACGCGCCACCGGATCCGCCTCGGAGAAGATCTCCGACATGGGACAGTTTATATTTAAGGTAAGTTATCACGATGGTGACCGAGAACAGGTACGGGTTCGGTCGAAAGTCATTACAATCTACCTTCGTTGCATCGATGTTGATGCTCTTGCTGATGCTGTGTACGGTCCCAAGAGAACTTCGGTAGCAAAGCAATAGTCTGGGCGTTTCCACTCTAATGGGTGCACCAACGTGTGCACCAGCCAGCATAATTGATGCACCAGCGCTACGTTCCATCGGATAGGACGTAAAATGCAAATTCTATCGCCATCAGTAGACTACGGTGAAGTCTCACCATCGTGCTTGCAGTCGTAGAGGACGGAGAAAATATTTGCTCAGCCTCGCGAAAAGCGGCAACTTCCGCTAAATCGGATTTGTGCACTCCCCGGGCCATTGGCGTGACAACGCCCTGCACAGTAGGATCCGTGTGGTGTGGTTGTTGTGGTTAAACTTTCACAGAAATTCCTCGGAAGATTTCGCAGAAGAAGAATTGTCTTCTGTCGTCATTCACCGGAATCAGCGGAAAACGAGACAAGAGCCTCCTCTCGATAATGCACAGTTTTCTGCGTGAAAATGTGTTTTCTTTTTTATGCTGCGACGAGGACAATGCACAATCAACGGCAACGTAACGCGTTTGCTTTTGAAGCGTTCCAGTTATCGGAACTTCCTGCGCTGCGCTTGGTGCTACGCAGAAGAACGTTGTTTTGCGCTCCGTACCACAACCATCCGGGCGTACGAAGGACCGGAACTGCGGGATCCTTGCGGGACCACTCAATCGCCACACCACGGCTGAGTGCTGAGCGAAGATATTTGCATCGAAGTGCATCACGTCCTGCTGCTCCGTGGTCTGGATTTCATTTTCACACATTTCAACCTGGTAAAACGGAGGACGATGCACTCCGGTAGCTCTTGTCTCGGTGTACTGCGTGCATTCCACACGAGGGAAGGGGTTCCAGGTTCGTCTCGAGTGCAGCCTTCCGCTAAGTGAGACGGAGCGCGAAAAAGAGAGAGCGGGAGTAAACAATGAGGCCAAAAAGGGTTGAAGAAAGGCGTTTTAGACCGTGGACCATGCACCGTGGGTGTGCAATCAGACTTCGATCGGCATGCATTGGGAAAGAGCTGGCAAAACACCCGTTCGTTGGTTGGCTCGTTGGCGTCCTGAGCACTTTTGAGACCCTATGAGTCCTGAAAAAGGGCTTTTTCGGGGCGATAGGAGGAGAAAGAGGTAGGCAGAATGCAATTAAGTGCCGCGCACCACTTGCAAAAATCAAATGTTTGTTCAATGGAGTGCATATAAATTGCTTTTAATTGATTTCAACTCTACGGAGAAACCGGGCGCTAACCAGCGCGCCACCGTTATGCACTTGCATCCT
>NC_064877.1:87025646-87038146 GCF_943734665.1 Anopheles aquasalis
AATCTAAGTGTACCGAGGTAAGGCAAAACCAAAACTCGACCGATTGAGAAGATCACGCAGACATTAAACGGAAGGGCAAGTGTGTAATAAATATTATTAAAAAACACAAAAAAAATGTGAAAGCTTGTGCTGATTGAAAGAGAGAGAGAAAGGTAGAGAGAGAGAGTGCAGTTGAAGCTCGGACTAGAAATGGGACCAATGGGGCGGAGGTGGGTTTGAGGTTGGTCCATTAACAACTACGTCTCCACCGCGCCAGCTACGACAGGTTTCTCTTCCTCTACCGACGATTCCGGCTCGCTAACGGCCACCTCATGCCCATTCACTTCACTAGCTTTTGTCGGTGGTTCGACGGTCTCACTATCCGTCGGTTCGTCAGGTTTCTCCTCTACAATGTCACCCTCGCTGGCGGATGCGGCTGGCAGTGGTAAGTTTGCTTCCTTCAGAGCGGCCAAATACGTGGCACGTTCTCCCTGGAGTGTGCGGCACAGCTTCTGTAGCTGCGACAGTTGCCGCGTCGTTTTGGTCATTTGCTTCTCGCGAGCGATCTGATCGTCCAGCATCTTCTGCACGGTGGCGTTGCTCGTTTCCCACCGTGACTTCCACGCCATGGTTTCCTTCTCGAGTAATTTCATCTTCTTCGACATCTAAAGGACACAGGAAAGAGAAAAGGAATCATCAAGAGGCTGCTTGTTGCTAGGAGACGCTCGCGTGTTCGCGTCACCGTTACCTTTTTCATGTCATCCTGGTAGCCTTCGTAAATGCTTCTGCTCTTCTTGAGCGAATCCTGGAACTCTCCGTAACGGTCAGAGTACAAATTCAGCTGGCTCCTTAAGTGCCCCTCTACTGCCTGTAGCTCAAGTAGTTGTTTCTTCGTCGATTGTATCTCCAGCAGCATAATCTGTTTCTCTCTGAGAGGAAAGAAATCGATTAAAAACGGCGTTTCGATAAGGCATTCCCGGTACACGACTTACGCTAGGAACTGTTCCTTCTGTGTATTGGATTCCATCGTCATTTTAGCCAGCTTGGCATCACTCAGCTGCGTCACAAGCTCCATCTGTTTGTTCATCTTTTCCATCTGTTGGTCCCGCTTTTCGTACTGCTCGAGAATCACCTTGAACCTGTCGATGCAAAGAATCGAATACAAAATTGAAAATTTAATCCTTGAAGGGTGTGCCAGGCGCTTGAACCTACTTTTTGGCCATCTCCATGTTGTCCTCCTTTAGCTTCATGTTTTTCTCGTTGTTCTCGTTCATCACCTGCTGTATCTCGTTCAGTGACTGTTGGAACTTTTCCTGCGTTTCCTTGCGGCGATCCTCCTCCAGCTGTATCTGGGCGAGGCTGTCGTCCTTGATGGTTTTGTTTTGGCGCTGCAGCTCGCGACACAGCGCCTCGAGCTTAGTTTTCGTCATAGCCATCTTGTCATGCTCGAGAATGAGGTTTTCTCGTTCGCGCTTCGAGGCATCGAGCGTACGATCGTACTGCTTGTGCAGTGCCTGCAGCCGTCGGTTTTCCTTCTCCGACTCCACCAACCGTTTGTAGACCGCGGCATACTTTTCTTCCACCGTCATCCCGCTGAGTGCTTTAGTTAGCTGCTCCTCGATCTTAGCCTCACGTTGTCGTTCTTCGCGCAGCAGCTTTTTCGCTTCGGCATTACTGCGGGGCTCCCCGTTGGATACTTCCATTGTTGTTGCTGCAACGTCTACGGAGAATGTGGAAAAAGAAAAGTGTGGCTAAGAAACAAGGGCTTACTGGCTGGATGGTTCCTCTTTCCCCATTACTGTTTGATCGATTGAAGCGATTGATTCCGAGAGCCACGAGGCAGCTCTCGCGCAAGGACGTACAATAAACCTACGAAACCTTCGGTAATAGTAAATAGATGATTGAACAGATGACCAGTCTTTGCGGTTGAAAATTTGGCAACGATAGGAGCACACAAAACCCTAAAAATCCTTTTTCGCGATCTCGTCCTTTCCGGGTGCTCGGTGCGTGGAAACGGTTTCGCTGTCACCCGTGCTGTTTGTTTACACTGCAGGGCTGCTTCGACCGCCTTGCTGCCCCGAGGGTTGCCTACCGGTGCACAACGTGAATTATTCAAACAATATTGGCCAAAAAACATTGTTTGGCGGAAAATTTTAATTTTAAACGAACTTAGGAAAGGCTGCATTTTCCGGTCCAAAAACATGTTCACGCTGATGAGATCCGCCGGCGAATCGAAAGACCCAAATAGAAAGGCACGTGGTGGAATCTCACGAACGTGACGAATTCCGAGGCTCGCACGAGGTTCAGTCGGAGCGGAAAATGGGGATGCGATTTTCACGGAGCACACATACACACGCGCATCAAAGATTCCGCTTTTCTTTTCCCCTTTCTCACCTGCCATCACTGTCTGCAAACCGCGGTTTTTACTGCTGCTTCCTTTTAAATGCTTCCTCCCGGTCCGTTTGGATCTGGAGCGAACGGTTTTCCGTGCTGGTTCCGAGGATCTAGCTTTTCTAGTTGCACAGTTCTGTGATGCAGTTTACGGCACCACATCCGGAAGGAAAATGAGAGCACCGTACGAGCCGAAATGAATCCCTTACGCGGTGCTTCGTGTTGTATTCGCCCGGAGATAAAAATAGCAGAAAACGTCGCGATCGACGATCAGCGGCCGCAGGGAAATAACGCAGCCTGCTACGGCATGGCATGGGCATGATTCAAATCGGTTGTTCGTTTTTAGCCAATTCGTCGCCTCGTTTCCTTCATTTATTTAGTGTTTCATAAAAATTACGCTATTATTACAGACAACTTTTCTTTTGCCAGTAAACGGTATGAATGTAGAATTTAGGGATGTGTGTTCCTGTGTTTTCCACCAGTTCTTCCAGTTCTACGCCCCTCGACGACGACGACGACGACGACCTTTGTTTGTTCAGTAAGCTTGCATATTCTCTCTGCTACGTTCTGCTTCTCAGTCGAATGTTTAATGGTTCTCTCCTTACTTTTATCGTAAAAATTTCAACAACGGACACTAGTTAGATGCTTCCCCTTCGTTTGAATGTCGCTAATTGATGCCCGCACACACCTCAGGCCTCTTACCTCGTATTGTACGTCTCTCTATATCTCAGGCTGATCGTTTTGGAAAGAAAATGAAAAGAAAAAAAATGGACCATCCGGGCCAGGGCAAACAAGAGCTTCATAATGGCGACTGGCATGTGTACGTGAGTGTGTGGTGTGCATTAGTCTGCTTGGGCAAAGGTGCAAAAAATCATAATCATTGGCCTTTTATCACGTTCGAACTTTGCTTTAATCGCGCAACACAATGCGCGGTTCCTTCAGCGCCAGCTACAGATGGATCGAAGCATTGCCTTCAGCAGATTAACCGGGGTAGGGGAAGGGGAAAGTCCGAGGTACCCTTTCCTTCAGCCAAAAACAGCAACACCGCTCCGCTCCGTGGTAGTGGTTTTCTTCACAGCTTGCCCTTCGCAATCGGAAATTATTCCTTAAAAGCTAACATATCCCTGACCGCTGGCACTGTTGCGTCCCACCAAGTAGGCAATGAGCATGATGATGATCAGCGTCACCAGTGCACAGCCTACGGCAATCGGCACAATATCGGGTGTATCGATGGCCTCACAGTCCTTGGCGATGGAGAACTTGTTGGTTCCCTTCTCATGGAACGCCTCAAGCTGCAGCTTCGTCACGACGACCGTCGGCTGTCCTAGTCCGGTCGCGTTGACGGTCATGTTCAGTACCTGCGCCTTGTTGCAGTGGTACGACATCTTGAGCGGCGTTTTGAACAGCGTCTGATTGTTACTAAGCACCACATATTCGCCAGCTGAAAAAAAATCGAAGCAAAGAAGCGGGGTGTTTAAGGTATACACTAGAAACGGCCACCGGTTATCCTTTGCTACTTACCCTTTGCATTCGGGAATGCCGGGCCCGCGGTGGTCAAATTGAGCTTCAACTCAGTGAGAGCGAAATCTTTTTCGGTAGAATTGAGCGCAAACACAATTTTCAGCGTACTATCCTGGCTGCTCGTCTCACTCGTGCGCCACTGCAGCTCAATGAAATTCGTCTCGTTCGCACACGATCCAGACTTTACCGTGGCATTGCTCGGGATGTTGTACAGCACCGTACGGGTTACGTTTGCTGTAATGGCAACGAGGAGATTAAATTTTTCGATTTCAACGCTTCATGGCACTCTGGATCCTTACCGTCGTCGTAGTAACTCAAGTTGAACTGCATGGCCATTTGGGCGATGACGCAGGTTTTGTTGTTTTCAGCGTAAGTCCAGGTTCCCATCACGGGCTCAGGCGTTGGGGTTGGCTGTGGCGGAACGGCCGTTGTTGTGATGGGTGCATCTGTGGTCGAAGGGGTGGTAGGCTCAGCGGTCGTTGTTGTAGGCTTAGAGGTTGTTGTAGTAGGCTTGGGGGTTGTTGTAGTAGGCTTAGTAGTCGATGTTGTTGGATCAACTGTCGTGGTTTTAGGAGGTTCGGTGGTTGTCGATGCACGCGTCGTGGTTGGCTCGGTTGTCGTCGTCGTCGTCGTGGTGACGGTTGGAGGTTGAACATCATTTTGAGCTAACGATGAAAAAATAAAGAATATAGATGTCACTTGATTTGCTTTAAACAAGGCCTACTAAACAGTTATTCAAAAGAACATGAGCATGTTGATACATCGTTGATAGAAAACGCGATCCCTTCCCTGTGGAAAGACCCACAGTAGGCACTGATAAGCGTACAAGTGCTGATTGGGATTAACATACCCGGGCCCACTAGGATGTCACCATGCTGTGAATATGTGCGCGATGCTATGCTTGTGTCTGTTGCGAGAGAGAGAGAGATGCCACAGCCAGCTTCTAGTCGCTTGTAATCTTCCAGATAGATTAAAATATTGTTTTTGCTCACACAAAACACTGCGGCTTCCGCAGTCGACTGTTCCATTACTCTTTTTACACAACGGATCAAAGAGCAAACCGTATGTCGGGTGTATAATTGGTGATTAACGGAACTCGATTACGACCCAGCATAGGAATGTTTAAGGAAGATTGTAGCACCATCATCATTCCCGCATGACCAACAATGATGCACCACCGAGAGAATTGTGTGGCAGAGTTATTGAACAAATTCTTGAAAGGCGATAAACGGCCACACACGGTGACTCTTTGTTTGTCCCGGGATTGATACGGTGGTATCCGTGTGCTGCTTTGCATGTTAGCCTCTCTGAGTCATCGCGTACCGATGATTGCGCTGCAAGAAAAATCGGCCGTCGAGGCAGAAATATGCTTTTCACACGAAACGATGCTATTGCTTCCATATTGATACTTTTTAGTCCCAGCAAAATGGTTGTAGAAGACGAAGCATGGGCGATAAATCGGGTAAGAAACGCCCAGTTAGTAACAAACAAAAATCAGCTGACACATACTCCGCCATCGCTCCCCCTAACCTTTCGCGAACGGGGTATGCTGTGCTGAACAACGCACAAGGCCACAAAGCTGTCGATAACTGCACTTCTATTGCGTATGGCGCTGGTGGGCCTGGGGCTGAGCCTCCGCCACAGCTCAGCTACTTTTCGTTCTTTGTTCTACTCCAGTCGCGCAGCTTTCGCCAGATGCAATCCGTTCGAGCGATAAAGGAAGCCATATTACTATCAGCGGCCAGGCGGGCGTCTCGTTATAGTTACGGCGTATTTCCGCATAATGCCCGTTGCCTCGGGCTCCGCACAGATTACACAATTGCCATCCGGTGGGGAAGCTGATACGGGATACGGGGCTATACTTACCGCTGCAAATCGTGAGGCCAGCCGCCACCACCACCAGGCACAGCAGCGATACGCGGAGGGAGCCCATCATTTATTGGGGATACTGCACGTCGCGAAACCGAAAAAGAACGAATCCCGGCCGGATGGAAATAAACTCAGTGATCGCGTTCCGGGCGCGGCGTATTCACGGACACTTTTCACACGGCGAGAAGGGCGAGCTGTTGATTTTGGAGTTTACGAAGAGAATAATTTGCGATTCCAACTCGCTGCGGGTTATATTTGTAGATTTGTACTGCGAGAAATGTAGGCTTTTGACAGCACGCCCGTCAGCTGGGCTGACAGCTCGAATATGTACCTGCTCGAATGTGGTCGAGTTGCGGAAAACCAAAACAAAGAAAATTATGATCGAAACGAACAGAAACCAGCCCAAGAATATTGCCCCAGCGTTTAAAAGCCGCCGTGAATTACCAACGAGTTCAACAGTTAAAACAGTGCAACGAATATCCCTATTTGCATCCCGATGGCATTCTGGAACGAAAGTGATTCTGTTTATATGCGTAAAATTGCGGTAAGTGCTGCTACGCTTCCACTCCACGGATCTACCTTTTAATCTTGTTTGATGTCCAATGTATTTCAGTGGTCTCGGGCATTGATTTTCCGGCTGATCGATGCGTATCGCACTGAACCGATGCTGTGGAATCCCCACGATCCAAACTTTAAGTACCGCGCAAAAAAGCGTGCCGCTGTGGCAAGGATTGCTCAGGATTTAAAGTTGCCCCTTCCAGCCGTGCGCCACAAACTGGACATACTTAAAGGGACGTACCACAAGTACAGGCGGGCTCGTGAAGCGCGAGGTGGAGAATTACCTGCCAGGATTTGGTTCGCTTACGACCGGCTTTCGTTTTTGGCTCCAGATTATAAACCTGAGTTGGACGCCTCCAATTTTACAACCGTTAAGATGGAGCGTGAAGAGGAGGTAAATGAATTTTTCATTTTCGTAATCGCGTGCAGGAGAATTGATGCTTTCATACGAATGGCAATATCTTAATCGGCAAATCATGTTTACAGACAACGTACACCATAACATACAACACTCAGAAGCAAAACAGTCAGCAAGAAACAAACCTGCCCCGAGACTACGATCCTCCACCACCATCCACTACACCATCAGTGCAGAGGAGCCAACCGGAACATTCGCAATCCGTGGGAGAAAATCTGCTACAGCTCAAATACGATGATAGAGAAACGTATACGTGGTCCCATCTGTTGGCATCAACCGTCGGTTTAATGGTGCGCAAAGCCGGTCCACGACCCGAGCCGGAGATGTGGCGACTCCAGGACTCAATCGTCCAATTGTTGCGCCGTTTCCATAACGGCGAGTTTGCCGAGGAACCGCTAGAGGAATCGCCAGGAATGGTACACAATAACGATCTTTTTTAGGTTTGGTATCATAATCACATATGCATTTATATACCCTTTTATGAAATACTAATGGAAAATAAAATTCGTTTCACGAGCATACGGCACTGCTTTTATGCTTTTTTGTGAGTGATATCGATATTTATGGTTTACGACCTACGACAAAGAATGACAAGAAATACATTAATGGTCTATGATGAAACACCTTGCGGAAGGTTAGTTATCTTATTTATGGTTGCTGCTGACAAAACCTGTTTTGAGACATTTTCGATAAGCAACACGATCGCTGTTCTTTTCTTAACATTTAGATAACTGAAGCATTTAATCGTACTTTGGAAACACGATATTTCACCCACGCTATTTGCAAAAAGGATCCTACGGCACATGCCTTTAGATGGCGAGGCTACATTGTAATAAAAGGAGACTTGCTCGGTGTCTTCCAAGGGCACAATCATGTCGCTTATAGTGCTGATAGCAGCCCTACCACTACTGCACTACCGTGATCGATCATACAAGTACAAGTTATACTACTTATACCAAGTCAGATCGATCACATTTCATTGATAAACCTGAAAACATAACTATTGTTCAATCAGTGTGTGAATTGTTAACCAGTTTCTTTGAATCCTTTTTGCATATTGTCACTCCAAACGGAATTCATATGTGTCCTATCGATTCTTCCAACGTTTCGGAAATTCCCAAATGGGTTCGTTCGTTATGCCATACGTTATGCCACGCACGTGTGCGATGAGATCTTGATTCTCTAAAATCATGAGTTCATTGCCAAAAAATTACTTTGCAAAACTAACTAATGGAACAAGTAATGGCATTGTTTCAATAAAGCAAATAAGTAGACTGGGTCGGCAAATTAACTTACTTCCGGATGATGCGCTGAATGCCGGACCGGAGGTGACACAGGGGACACCGTGCGCGCACATCGTTATTTCCGTTCTGTCCATTTCACCGCAGGTACAGTGAGCTAATGGGTGGGAATTTCCTACTCCCTACACCCATCCACCCAACATATTTAACCCCGAAAAGAAACGGTTCGTTATGGAACATCAATTTTTCAAAACACCTCGACCGCAACAATAGACCGCCGGACCGCTCGGGGCTCATTTGTGTTGCTTTTATGCCAGGCACGTTACGCAAATGCTTTTTGCCCGCTTTTTCTCCCTCAAACCCATCCATTTTTCATGTCGCACATGCCAACAATTGTACTTCTCGTGACTCACAACCCGATGCCGAGCATCAGTGCCAAAGAAGGGTTTCGTCCGCACAGGAGGATTGCTTCCGATCGGTGCCCCATGCTCCAAGGCGACACCAAGCCAAAATACATGCAGAAGAGTGGCCCCGTCCCGTATCACTAATACGACCCGCATCGGTATAGGTGGGGCTCGGACGATCGCGACCCCGCCAGCAGCAGTATCAGCAGCGGAGATCGCTTCTTCGCTCTCGCGGTTTATAGTTGCGCACCGGTCGAACAAGTTTCCAGTTCTCTCGAAACCAGATCTCGGAAAGGTTGTTGGCTGGGCCCTGGCCTGGGAACGAATCATTGGACGATCGCGGGTGTTTCAGTGTCTGAGTGATCGGTGCAAATTGACCAAACTGGAACCACTGGCTGATAGTGAGCTCTTTTTTTTTTTTACGACGAGTTCGGTGACAACGGACGGCACGATTCTCGGTCCCCAGGCCAGCGTCATCGCGTCAATTAGTCGTGGGTCTTCAGGATCGCGATCGATCGATCGTTCTGAGCGTAAAACATAGTGAAACCGTGTGTGTTTACGCCGTGTGCATTAGTGTATGCTCCGTGGAGATGGTGTGTAGTAGTGCCGCTTAGTGTAACATCGGAACAGAGGAAACCCCTGGCAAAAGTCTCCAGTCGCCGTAGCTGCACTCGACCAGTCATAGCTGAAGCAGTACGGCTGGCCAAAGTTAGCGAAACTTGCTTCCTGGTAGGTAAAACACATCGCTCAGTGGAATGAAAATGGCTAAGGAAGATCGAAATTACAAAACTTCAAAAACGGAACAGCTCCCCTTTAGCACGGTAGGATGTTTTGGTAGCTCTTATCAGCTACTACCGCCCCGGGGTCATCACAATCTTGCTCACCCCAGACCACGCGTGGACGTTCCCATTCCTGTCGTAGAGAGAAGTTGAAACTTCCATACAGAGTGAGGCACTGTGTTAAGAGTCCACAATCTTGCTCCGCTGCCTTGATAGATCCGAGGACACTGAGGGATACTTCGGCTGCGGAGAGGCACCTTGAACGACGACACAGACGCATGGGGCACGACGACTACTCGGACCATTTGCGGCCATTCTTATGACGATGTTGGCCGTGTTGACCAACACATGTGCGACCATGGTTCAGTTTTTTCTCTCTCTTTTTTAATTGAAATCACAGTTATTTTCATTATGAAGTAGAATCACGATTCATGGAGCACTCGATTCCCTGGCGGCCACCTTTTGCATACCCTGTCCATCACACTCTAGCCTACTAGGAGCTAGAGGAGTGTGGGGACCGGTTTGTAGTTTGGAAAGGAAAGTTATGAACCATCCTACACGCTCGTGATCCTTGGCGGAACCTTGCCTGTTTGGTAGTTTTTGTTCCGCAAAAGTGTTAAAAAGGAAAGCTCGAGGCCAAACCCGCCCATTTAACCTTTATTTTGCTGCTGCAAAAAAATCGCACCGTTACTGAAAGTATCTTCCCAAAAAAGGTTTAATCAGTGGGAGGTGACATGGGATGAACCGGAATATTGTTGAAGCTTGAAAAAGAGTGGCCTACGGAACAGTATCCGTATGAGTGGGTGTATATCCGGTTGAGTTTAAATCGGAATTGATTTCTTGAACAAATTGAAACCAGAGATTTAAAATGGTTTAAAATATTACTGGTAAAACCTAGTGCAACATCTAAATGCAACATAAAATATAGATGATTCTATCAGAGGAACGTACTGTAGAAAAAAACTTTAAACATTATAAAAATGGTCACGTGTTTCCGCCATGGCACAAGGAGCCGCACAGACAACAGAACATTGCAAATGAACCTCTAGAACGATCTGATGATCGAACGAACGATCGCAAATACAAAAAATGGCAACCAATGCATCGAACGGTACTACAATCATCCTCCTGATTGACCTCCATCCTACCCTTTTTTGCGCAGGAGATTCCAAGCTATTAGATAAACGATTCGTCACCCCCAATGTTTAGGCGAGTTAGAATGAAATGCAAAACAATCGCAAAGCTACCTCAACGGACACCAGCCGTAGCGCATCGCGCATTTCCCGTGCCCGTGAATGAGTGGTTTTTGCGGAAACCTTGACATCGGTGGAGTGCTGGCTAAAACCAGTTCACCGCATAAGTAGGCAACTTGCGTGTCACTGACATTTTCGAAATCCTCATCAACCCAGCACGTGCTGGAGAATAGTGTTCGGTGTGGATTTGAACCGGGAGGGGGTGGATGGATTTCGCGCTCGGTGTGTAACCTCCCGTAAAATCCAGCGGTCGAAATTCAGGTATCTCACTAGCCGAAACCAAAGGTAACGGGTGCCGGTATTGGCAGACGTTCGCCACACAGCCACAAGCCGGAAACGTGTGTATAGAGCCATAAAGCTTCGGTTTCGAATCAGCACGGTTAGTGGTGGTGGGCATCCGTATGGTGGTGAAGATATTCATCGGCAGTAACACCACCTGAACCGGTTGTAGCGCCATCCAGTAGGTCCGGTAACGGCAGAGGTTAGCATCTTTCGAGCATAGTCAAAACATTTCGCCAGTCCATCTCAACCACCGGTACCGTCCGGACGTGTCGGTTCCAATTTTTACCAAAAGGAATTCAGATGATACCAAACAAGGTATAGTTTTCGAGTGTCGAGCTGATCCGGCCGCGGCTGAGGCCCGTTGCGGAAGACGGCGTTCCCGTTCGTTTGCTGCGCCCGATAACCGCATTGACCTTCCACAGTGTAACAACGGCGCAATGTGATCGAGGTGGTACGGGTGTACTGTGACGGTGTGTTCCGAGGGACCATCCGGGCGAGCGAGGCCGTCGTGTCATTCCCTGTCCATGGTTTCCGTGGTTTACAGATGAGTTGAGAAATCATCAAAAATTTGAATATTTCGCGGTTGACACACAGCGTGGCTGCGGGCTCTCTTATCGGTCTAATGTGCTAACGATCCGAGTCGCATTCGAGAGAGATGCGATGTGGCTTTGCTGCCCGCATGAAGGCATTCGTGCCTTCAACGCAAACAACAGCGCCTGAGCGCCGTTGAGCAGCAGCAGCAGCACGACTTGGGTTTTTCTGATGACGTTCACAATCCGGTTCGCTCCCCTCCACCGGTGAAGCGGGAAGCTCCAAAACTTTGATTGCTGTTCCATCGGCACAACCATCTTATCGGCGGTGGGAACCCTCCGTCGCACCGCCGTCGTTCTAAACCAGCAGCATGAGATGCGTAGATTGGTGGTAGTAGAGCCGCAAACCGGTCCCCTCGGTCAGGTCAACGGCGAACGCGGCTCAACGAACGGAACGAATTGGAATCGAAGCGCGCAGGAGGTTTCGTTCTGCCGCTCTGCTCTGCCGCTCTGTGTTTGGAACGGAAATTGATCAATCATAGCCTTCCCCCCGTTCCATGATCATCATCGTCATGTTCCAGCAAAAACCTTCGCCTGTGCTGTTCGTCCCGAGGATCGGATGCATGATGAGCAGGCATCAGATTGCTGTGCTCATCACCGATTAGCTCAGATCGGATCTAAAAATAGCATTTGATTAGTGATCACTCAAGGTATCATTTGTTACTCTTCTACTTGCAGATCATCTTCAAGATGTGCACAATTCGCTCAGCAGCAGAGCTGCTGCTGCTCGTGGCGGTATCACTAGTGCTGATAGCCGCACCTACCGCAGGCCAGCTGAAACAAAACCATGGCCTCAACCAGCAGCAGAATCCTGGGGAAATTGCCCCGCAGCGATACTCCGAAAAGGTGCTGCTCGTCTCGGACAGTGTCACGAACCTGGCGCAGCGCATTGCACGGGCCATCTCGAGCCAGAAGAGCAAAACGGAGATCTTCTCCCCGGTTAGCATTGCCGGTGCGATGTCGCTCCTGCTGCTCGGTTCCGCCGGTCAGACGCAAAAGGAGCTACTGAGGGTGATGGGTCTCGAGCAGAACGGAATAACCTTCAAGGACATCCACATGGCATTCGGCCGGCTGTTCGAGGATCTGGTGTCGAACGAGGCGAGCCTCGAGCCGCTCGTCCACTGGCGCCGGAACGACAAGTGTAACCGCGTCGATAGCGAGGAGGACGAAGACGACGATTATCCGCCGGCATCCAGTGCAAACGAGTAAGTGCAG
>NC_064877.1:87043146-87048146 GCF_943734665.1 Anopheles aquasalis
GAAAATTGAGGGATGTTTAATCATCGCCAGCGAGCGAGGCGATAACAACGGGGTGGCAAACGTTTTGAGGCCATTAGGCAATATAATATCCTCTCTCGAAAAGCGATGCTAAAGATAATTTTATATGAAAAACATACTTAAATGGAAATAAAGTTTTTCTACTTAACTAATAACCTGCGCTCAGTTTGGTTTGATAGAAGCGACGAGATTCAATAATACTTGTACGAACGAGCAACGTGAACCGGAAACGCCTTGCTCTGTCTCATACGCTCATACTAACATTTTGTTTCGCTTTTATCATTTCTCACGCGCAGCACCAAGGTCGATATTGAGATCGGGAACGGTATCTTCGCCCAGGATGGTACCAACTTTGACCATCGCTACAACGCGCTGGCTCAGAAGCTGTACAAGAGCGAACTGCAGTATCTGGATTTCGTCGGTAACGAAGCGAAATCGGTGCGAGCCATCAACGGCTGGGTTTATAATCAAACCCATGGCCGCATCGGTGACATCCTGTCCCACATAAGCCCGGAAACGATCATGCTTATCATCAATACGCTATACTTCCGTGGTTACTGGGAGGAACCGTTCCTGCCGGTGGCTACCCGTAATCGTCGATTCTTCCCCAACGGTCCCGATGGCCCAGATGCGATCGATGTGCTGACGATGGCCAAAAGCGGTTGCATGCCCTACTATCACTGGCAGGAAGAAAACGTTCGTGTTCTGGGTGTACCGTACAAGCAGAATGTAACGATGTACATCTTCCTGCCGGTCAACTCCACACGCGCTCACGTGCGAGCGTTGCAGGAAAAGATTTCCGCCCAAGCGATCAACGATATTGTGACGAAGATGAAGATGAAGTCGGTTTCGCTCCTGTTGCCTCAGATGCATGTAACCAACTCGTTTAGCCTGAAGAGTGCATTACAGCAGTTGGGATTGTACGCGCTGTTCGATCGAAACAATGCCAATCTATATCGCTTGCTTAGTCTTAACCGCTTCAACGGTGAAGACAGTGAGGACATCCTAGAAGCGTTACAGGACACGAAGGAGAACGCGATCAAGCTCCTGTTGGAAGAGAATCCGGAGTGCCAGGTGCTGGAGAAGCAAGGTGTCGATCGTGTCACCTGCCTAAAGGATAATTGTCGCGTCGGAGAAGGGTTCTGTGTCTGCTGTGCTGAAACGGATGACTTCCGCCGTCGTCGCCGTGATACAACGATGGATTTTGCGGACCAAACCAATTCCACTGTCTATGTGAACGAAATGCTGCACAAGATCGATCTGGTGGTGAACGAACGTGGTACCGAGGGTGGTGCAGCTACGGCAACGCTGATTGATCGCATTTCATCGCAGATCAACTTCATTGTGAACGGACCGTTTCTTATGGTGATCCGTGAGGAAACTACGCGGTTGCCATTGTTCTACGGAGCAATTTACAGCCCTAAGTAATCCAGTACAAACCTCACTGTAACCGACCTCATGCACTGACAGGCCGAATAAATCATTGAGCCACAATTATAAGTTCTTATTGGTCTTACTTAACCGAAAATTACTTATTCGCTTATCTTCTTACGAAAAGCTAAGAGCTTCCCATCATCACCGTCATCTGCATTCGCCATGGCGAAATGGTTTATGATTCTTTTACTAGAAAAATCGAATCTGACGGTATCTCAAAAGGTTTTCAACAAAATTATTTCCCAATTAACCTGACAATGAGTTGTTTAAAGCATAAAAGTGTTAATAGATGCTTACTGTACTAAATTTATACAGTGTAGTGGACTTGCTCTGCTGAAGGAGAAGCTTATCTCTAGTAGTTAATCGACAGTATAACGAATGACTGAAACCTGTTAAGCTGCATTTAAAACAGTAAAGAGTACAGAGAGTAAAGAGCATAAAAAGAACGCATATCGTGGGTCTGAACGCCTTGCTCAATGTCACATTAACCTTCTCTTTCGCTTTTATCATTTCTCACGCACAGAACCGGCGTCAATATTGCGATCGGGAATGGTATCTTCACCCGGAATGGTACCAACTTTGACCAACGCTACAACGCGTTGGCTCAGAAGCTGTACAAGAGCGAGCTCCAGAATCTGGATTACATCGGAAGCGAATTGGAATCGGTTCAGGCTATCAACAGCTGGGTGTACAATCACACGCATGGTCGCATTGATGGAATCGTGTCCCATATCAGCCCGGAAACCGTAATGCTTATCATCAACACGCTGTACTTTCGTGGTTACTGGGAGGAACCGTTCCAGCTGCTTGGTACGAGAGATCGACTCTTCTTCCCAAACGGTCCCGATGGCCCAGATGCGATCGATGTGCCAACGATGGCCAAAAGCGGTTGCATGCCCTACTATCACTGGCAGGAGGAAAACGTACGTGTCCTGGGTGTACCGTACAAGCAGAATGTAACGATGTACATCTTCCTGCCGGTCAACTCCACACGCGCTCACGTACGAGCGTTGCAAGAAAAGATTTCCGCGCAAACGGTAAACGACATTGTAATGAAGATGAAGATGAAGTCGGTTTCGCTCCTATTGCCCCAGATGCATGTCACAAACTCGTTTAGCTTAAAGAACACTTTTCAGCAATTGGGTTTGTATGCGCTCTTCGATCCAAACAATGTCAATCTGTTTCGTTTTGCACGAAATTGGCATTTAATCACTGGAGAAGATGAAGAAGACATACTAGACGCTCTACAGGACACAAAGGAGAACGCGATCAAGTTCCTGCTGGAACAGAACCCAGAGTGTCAGGTGCTGGAGAAGCAAGGTGTCCCTCGCGTTCCCTGCCTGAAGGATCAGTGTGTCTACGGCGGTGGAATGTGTTTCTGCTGCGCTGAAACGGATGACTTTTTCCGCCGCCGCCGTCGGCGTGACACCATAGTAGGCATGTGGGAGCAATTGAATTCTACGATGTATGTGAACGAAGTGCTGCACAAGATCGATCTGACGGTGAACGAACTTGGTACCGAGGGTGGTACAGGTACGTTGACGCTGATTGATCGTATTCCATCGGAGGTAAACTTTGTAGTAAATGGACCGTTTCTTATGATCATCCGTGAGGAAACTACTCGCATGCCCCTGCTCTATGGAGCAGTATACAGCCCGAAATAATCAAAGCAACAGCTAATGCTGTTACTAATACAGTTTTTAATCACGCCTTAACTACAGCCTCGCTGATACTTATCTACACAATTCTGTTACTTTGTGGAGAGAACTAAGAAGTAATAAAGAAATAAAAATATAAATATTCTTACCTCAGATTAGTCTACTTTGATATCTTAACCTTATAGCATGGAGTGGCGGCTTGGAGCGTTTCGAATTGTTCTAGCAAAATTATTATCACTTCGAAACCTTAGTCTAAAGGTTAAAAACGTAAAATTAAATCAAATAAACACACAATTAATGTTCGTAACAAGTGAAATCTGGAAAACAACGACGAAAATGCAAATAAGTCGCGGCACAGACGCGAAGTAATGGTCACGATCTTTCTTTCTGCGGAAGGAATCTTTGATACATAGACTACTTCGATAGGTTTTGATGAATTTATAGCACGTGCAAGTTGATTTGATCTCGGTAATTGGACCACACGAACAAACTGCTCTCACTACTTAACACTTCACAAACACTTCTTAATTATTATCTTCTTCCTTATTATTCTATCATTCTGTCCGTATTTTTTTGGAATAGAAGCATTCGCTTCGGCGATTAATTTTCACTTGCAAATAATGGATCATACATTGTGAATGCAACATATTTTAACTATTTACCAGCCTATCATACAATCAGTTCGAGTTTACGAATAGTTTCCTCAACCTGCGTTTTATCCATTTCGAAGCTAAGCGTCCGGGACCGCGCATCAGCATCCCGGCAAGCTAGCGTAACCGTACACAGTTGCTTGCGGAACGAGGCCAAGCTGCTACTTCCCATCACCCAGCTAACATTCCAATCAAACCATTCCACCAACGGAACCCCACCCTCTCGCCGATTTACCTCATCAATCAGTTTCTGTGCTATTTCCGGTTTCCGCAGATTCACTATCTCCAGCACACGGTCCTGCTGGTCCGGGGCAAGATTCGTGAAATGTGACCGAAAGCGATCATCGTCGAGTTCTCCCACACAATAGTTGCGGACGAGATTTTCAAAGTGCTTTAGAAGCGTCTTCAATTCCTCGCTAGCCGCCGGGTGTCTCAGCAAATTGGCCAACCTTTCCCGGGTGTGTTGGGACCGCGGCACTTCAACGATGAAATCCACAAGCAAAAAAACGGCCTGCAATAGTCGGGATAGTTTAGCGATAGCGCTACACATTGAAAGTTAGTCTTACCTCAGTGAAGTCATCTTTATTGGCTGTTTTAATGATGATATCTAACATATTTCACAGGTTTTTCCACAAAAAAGCTCACAAAAACTCGATAAGAAACACGAACCTTCCGGCGAACGCGAGAAACGTCAAATGATTTGTTTATCAACAATAATCCCAGGAAACCATGCTGCATACAAGATCTGGGTCAGTGGCTGTTCGAAAGAGCTGAAGTAGTGCCCTGAAGTAGCTGAAAAGTTTTAAAATGATTCGGAAAACCAAACAGATCGCAAATGCAGCGAACGTAACGAACGTGTAAAAAAGAAGTAGAGAAAGATGGCAGATAACAATAAAAACACATTTCGAATTTCTGTATTACCGTCGCATCGTTTTAAGAGTTACTTTTATTCGTTTATTTTGATTTCAAATTTGATGATGGATTCGTTACAATAATGTACCAGAACAAAGGTAAAACGGTATAGCATATATGATGCCCCGTGGGAGACCATGATGAGCGAGGGCCCGAGAGCATTTCATGCTTCGAATGCGAATGTGCCGGACACTCCTACGTTAGAGCGCAAACAACCTTTTCGAGGTATTTTTGACCGAATTATCATGTGTCTGTACGCCTAAAATGAGGACCTAGCTGTTTCATTCAATCGGCTACGACATTCTACTGTAAGCGTCGAGCGTTGTAA
>NC_064877.1:87060646-87065646 GCF_943734665.1 Anopheles aquasalis
CTTTACAAACATCCACATCCGGTCAGCAAACACGATAAAATCCATCCGCTTGTTGTCGCCCTTCCCCCGAGTATTTCCACAGTTTTGCAGTGAAGTTGGCGCGCAAAATGCGGATGCGCTTGTTTACCACCCCGGGGCTACTACTAGTGGTAGTGCTTCAAAAATTGCGTCACCAGCTCCGGGAAGACACAGTGTTCCGTCGGCATTCCGGCATTTGCGTCGATAGTAAAAATCTTAACGATCATCCACCGCGACCACCACGCGGCGCACGACGACAACGGCGTATCTCATTTTCCGGCCAATGGCGGTTAATGTGTTTTTCAAAATTTCCATCAGCCAAAACGGAACGATCGCGCGGTGCCAGCAAAACCGCTCCTTTTCTGCTTCTCGCTGCATCTCGAGGGGCAATGGAAATAGATTCCCCCGTCCGTGGTTGGTTGCTGCTCGGCTCAACAACTTGTTTCGAAAATGTGCGACTCGGAACAAGTGCGCGTGCCGCGGCCGCGGCCGCCGCCACTAACCGGCCGGAAAATGGTGAGCCGCAATCGTGAAAAATCAAAATCGAGCGTGTGAGCATGAGATTAATCCGACGATTCGCTAGAAAAGTGTGTGGATCAACTTTATCGACCTCTGGATGGCGAAATGCTTTAATGAAGATGTGTTTGAATTGGTTCTGATGATGAAACAAACGAGGGAACCTTCAAAACCATACCACCATCGGGCTAACATTTCACTACGAAATAGCACAACAAAATAATCGAAAATCTAAATGCTAATGAAGCACGGAACCATTTTTCAGCGCCGTGATTGTGTGCGGTGTTCTTACGGGCGAAGGAAGGCAGGCAGTGTAGTGGATGCTAAGACCTTCGACTTACGCCATTACAAAAAATGTTAGGCCACTCATCCGAAAGTCCGACCGTCGTGTGATGGCCCTGAAATGTTTTGTTTTTCCACGACAAACAAATCTTTCTAATGCCTGCTTGCAGCAAGCAAACACACTCTCCTCCCTGAACGACGCTAACACGCTTGACCCTGCCAAAAACGCATACAAACCAAGTGCTGTTGTTTGCAGGCAAAAAGTGAAAACAAAATAGTATTTCATTCTGCCATTCCGCAGCAGTCGCCAGGAAAACATTCCTGACACTGAACTTCGCAGTCGTGGCCTATCGCAAATGCGCGTGGGAGGGTCGCGGTCACTCGTTGCCTAGACATGAGGAGCATGAGTAGTAGGATCGTGTTGATTCTACGTCGAACAACACTCCGTCGGCCAGTACGCAATGCAGTAAATTTAAATTATAAACGATGATGATTGGTACGAAAACCGAATGACGACGTATGCTATCTTATATCACTTGAAGCATTCTGCAGGTGCTCCGTTCGCATCCGTTAGCGATTGAATTAAATTGCCAAAAATTAAATGGATGAAACTGTAGCGATCCATTTTGCGGCTTCTCTAGCGGGTGGCGATGACGATGGCAATGTGCCAATTGGTCATAGCAAATTAAAAAATGCCATCTGCCGCCAATGGCACGGGGTTTAATCGGTGGTTTGATCTATTAATGAAAGCAGCGAAAGGTGTCGACAGGCCGGGTGGCGTATGCAACACACCTGCTGCTGTTGGAAAAGTGTCGTCTACTGGGTATTAAAAAGTTGAAACTATGTCGCACTAACAATCCCCCTTTTGCACTAGAACGGTAAAACGCCAAATGATTGAGACATTTAAACCCCTCCCCGCATTCATTGTATGTTAAATGACACCGGCGGCTCCACTCATTCGTGACTTAAACAAACATAGGCATGCAACGGACACGTTCGCAAGAACCACAAACAAATCGTACAGGCATAGCAGTCCCCCCCCCCCCCCCCCCCCCTTCGATTAGTTTATGTCATTTTGATGTTTAAAGAAACAAAAGAAAAATCCCTTTAGAACCCGCCACACTTACCTCCTCCGGGACCTTCTCACACTCGCCGTTGACGCGCTCTTCGTCCTTCTCCTTTTTGGCCGGCTTTTGCTTGTCTTTCTTGTTAAAGGACAGGCTGCGGAACGACCACTTCTTTTTGGGCTTCTTTGCCTTCTTGCTGGCCTCATCTGTGGCGGCTTTGCTGTCATTCAGCGACTCATCATTGCTGCCGTTTTCGAGCGTTTTGTTGTTTGCATCGGATTCCGTGCCTTCCTTGTCCGAGGTGGGGGAGACGGCGGCGGCACTCGTATCGCCGCCACCTCCGTCGCCACCCTCTTTGTTTGCCTTCTCTGTGCTGGAGTCCTTTTCGTTTTCGGCCGCATCGCACTCTACCTTCTTCTCCTGTTTCGGTCGTTTCAGTCCGTCGGCCATCGGGGACATCATCGGACGCAGGGCATTCGCGGCACCCCCGGGGGACACACAGTGTACAACACATGGGACCACACATAGTGAACGAAAACATTCCCAAACGGCGGTGGCGATGTGTGGGTGTAGTTGAACCATGGTAATTATGATTAGTAGGTGTAATGAAGCGATGTTGTACGACACAAACGCATGGAGGAAGAAGAGAAATTGAGAATAAAAAAAACGATTATTAGTAAGGAATGAAGTTAAATTGCACTTATTTAAAATGATTTGATGATACAGAATACACGCCCCATCAGTGTTGCTCCCCATGAAACATTCTCTAATACGAACTTCTTTAAGAATCTTTCTAAAAAAAAACAGGAGAAGAGACATTTTCATACTCAATACGAATACTATTTTCAAAGAGCAGTTAAAACTTTTAAAACCCATTTCGAGCAAACGGATTACCCCTGAATGTATGCGATGTGCACGCACGGAAATCGAGCAGATCTGTTCGTTCGAACGATCAAGCAGAATCGACGAACGACGCACTTTTGAAAAGATCAGTTAATCATAAACAAAATATCCGATTCTTCGGCCGGGTTTTTAATATCGAAACCTACCCTAACCATTTGTTTAGAAAACGAAAAGGGAATGGCGCTTTGCGTTGATTCATTCCACGTAAACAAATGGGTGTATCTCTTCGTCAGTGTAACGAGTAAAATACAAACAAAAAACCACATTCCACATTGATAACCTCGACATTCCTCAACATTCCTCGCTATGCCACAGCCATGTGCCATTGGGGTCATAAAACACACGCGGATGTGGAATTGTGAAAATAAACACTCCGGAGGCCTATAATGGATGCATCGAGACGCAACTAAATTCGACAAATGATGACCGGTTGATGATCACCACACACGTGGCGGACACCACACTCCCGGTGTCACATCCATAGCAGGCATGAACATCGCAAATACAACGCCCTGACCATGTCTTTACCATTCAAAACTTGTTCAGTACGCGGAATACATCGGTGACGCATCGCTTGTAAATCACGCGAACAAAGCACCGGCCAGCAATCCGACGAGGTAAGAGAGATCATCGCACACCATCTGTGCATGCCTTTAGCACGCGCTAACGGAACCGAACCTCCCTCCCTCCTCCGGATTTGTCCGATTGCAAAGCGTCTTTTGCCGAGATAGAATGGCGGCCGAGAGTGCACAACCTTTCGCAAGTGTTTCGACGAGAACGACGACCGCCAGGGAAAGAAAGAAATCACTCTGGCGTTGTGCTGCGCAATCGGCATCACGCTCCAGACACCGTGACCATCTACTACCGATGGCTTGGAACGGGGGCATCTCTCCCGATGATGCGCCCTCCCCCTCTCAGCAAAACCCAATCCGTTCCCAATAATAATCGAACTGCACTTTAGCATCCAGACCACCGGAACACTGGGATGGAGGAGCAGCAGCAGCGAAGGGGGATATAAATTAAAAGGAAAGCAAAACAAATGGAAAAGGCGCAGGCAAGCGGTGGCGGTGCTCGATTGCTAGAGCGCCACCTCGGAGCCACGGGTTCGGGGTACAGTTATGATCGTGATTATTTTAAATGAGAGCACAATCCCGCGCAGCCTGTGGATGGCCGTGGTTGCGGCCACGGTAATCTCGAACCGTTCAGGCCACTCCCGCGTGCTCCTGCTGCGCGAGCGGCTACTGCGGAAACTGCGCAATGCGCTGAACTGGAGGACGCCACGGCACCACTTCGGGGACCCTGAGATGAAGAAGAATCAAAACAGGGATCGGCCGGAGCGGAGGGAGAGAGAGAAAAAAAACGAACTGACAGCCATCAAGGAATGTAAGCTGCTGCCGATGATAGTAGTGGCGCCCACGTCGATGCCAATTAATCTATTGACTCCCTGGAAGTTAACCTTGTTTACGGTTAATCCTCTCTCTCTCTCTCTTCCTGTCGGAAGCGGATCGTGGTGGGGTGGTGGACACACCGGTAGGGGCGCCTTCGATTCCGATGGCGCCCCATAACCGAGTAAATCACTGAATCGAAAGAAAGAAATCATAAACAGCCAATTAATTGGTCTTGGATTGCCGTTACTGTGGCCCGAGATTTTACCATGACACGGTGGCCCCACGATGCCACTGATGTTGATGATGCGGAGCCGATGATTGTAATCCCGGGGCGCGCGCATTAACACTTGCCCAACAGGCACGACGCCTGGTGCTGCTTCTGTTGCGGAGAAATTCACTTAATTGACCACCGGGCGGACGGGTGCGCGCACACCGCGTGAGGCTATCGACACGAAACGCGTAAATGATGATTGGTTTCATAATGCGCATAGAGCGCGCGATCGGAAACTAGAACGGAACAATTGGCGGGGGAGTGAGAACACCATTACGATTGAGCCGGGGCGCACATGAACTCATTCAAAGTGGGCACCGAATTCGATTTGCCACAAATTTCGGCCCAATGAAGGCGCATAGAGCCTAGGAAGAGAGCGCAGGGTATGGAAGAAGCTGCACTTTCTGTCTAGTTATGTAGCGAGTGAAACGTTCGCGTACATTCACAGCTTTTTAATCGAACATGTTTTTATCGATATGTTTGGTTTTTTGCGCCGAGCATTGAATTCCTTTGGGTCATTCCATTAATGTTTTTTCTGTAAAAACCCAAAACGAC
>NC_064877.1:87070646-87118146 GCF_943734665.1 Anopheles aquasalis
ATGGTGGCGTATAGCACCGAGAAACCATCGCGCTGGGCCACTAGTTTCTAACATTTCTTTTCCTTTCTTCCTTTCCCTGTTCTACGCAACGGCATGTGGCTTAGAAGCGGTTCAGCAGAGAGAGAAAGAAAGAAAACCGAAGCATAACCATAAACCGCCGGTACCATCCTCCACCACGGACCTTTTCTCGTGCGTCACTGGAACCCCGAAACACGCCCGGCATGCAGCACCGAAGAAGTTCATAGTCATCCCACAAATTCTACGCATCCAACCGTGGAGAATGGAACAATGGAGAGAACATATTAAGGCTGATGTGTGAGCCACGGGAGCCACGGAGAAGGAAGAAGGGGGGGGGGGGGGGGGGTTCAATCCATATCGGTGTCAAATGTTCAAACTCCCCCACACCAGCCACTAAATAAAAAAATACTCCCTCCTCTCCTTTGTGATGAACACGAATTAGATAAATTTGAATGTTCATGTCGGTAAACCCGTAACATGCTAATTAAGGGCCAGCCGAAACCGATGGGATATACGGTGATGGTGCGTTCCTAATCCATTGCATTCTTATCATGATTATATGATCACGCTTCCAGCTTGCTTCCTTCAGAAATCTGTAGAGTAATGCTCTTGAGACAAATCTTTACTTCTTCGTTGGATTCCTCTACCTAGCTCAACTCCTTCGAAATGCGCAACATTTGGTCCAAATCAATCAATCATCTACTTTAGCACTAAATGTAGCAAGGGGCCACAGCGACAGAGATACATGCTCCGCAAGAACACAAGGAGCAGCGGATTCGTACGGAATGTTTCAAGCACATGTCAAGATTGATGATTGGCTGCCTGTTGCCACTTAAGTGGAGTTAGTCAGAGGAGTTTATCTGCCGGATAACGTAATGGTTCGCTGACGTCAGCTAGCTGCTCCAAGAATACCACCACCAGTGGCATTTAAAAGAATAAATTCCACGCCTTTGTAGAACACGTTTTTTCGTACCGAAACAAAGACCTACGTCTGGATCACCGACCCACCCAAAAACGGATTTCAAATGCCATCACAATTGGAGCAAATACAAAAACGAAAAAAGAAAGCATATAAATCTCCAAAATACCAAGAATTAGTTTGTACGGAATTTGGGTAAAGGCAATGACGCACAACATCAGCACATGATAGCACAGTCAAGTTGAACATATCGTAAAGCATAAATATCGTAACGAATGGTTGATTTCAGCAGCAAGATTGGGAACACCTTTTGCGATCTGATTGAAAGAACAACCATTCACCCCCGAGGAGACACACAAACCGTTGCCATTCTCGGATTGCACGGCACTACAAAAACCAACCCCCCGGGGGCAATCTGGCCGTTACACTGGCCCACTGACTCCATGGCATTCCACCACACAACCCAGCGACGGGAACACACTCTCCGAGGCGGCCGTTACAAAAGAATTAGGAAGCCAGCCCGGGGGTCTGAGCGCACCCAAAAGGGCAAATCCTTGTGGCCAATGTCTTACCCACCAGCGGCTGGCTCTTGAGCGACAAAACAAAGCAAAGACGACACCACACAAAACCTGCGGATCGCTCAGCAGAATCAGCTAACACACCGGAAAAGCATAAAACCTCATCGAGACAGTGTCTTCCCCACCCTTTCCTGCAGACAAGCAGCTGGCAGCCGGAAATGCCACAAAGAGAATCGGAGTCGGAGTCGTGTTCTTTGCCGTGTTGTAATACGATGGCGGGCACGTCAACGGCACTCGGTGTCTGCGCAGCTCGCACGGATAGTGTGGTGTCGTCGTCGCTCAGTGTGCCACCGTAATAGCCCGCAGGAAAGCGCGCCCTCCACAGGCGATAAGAGACATTTTCCTTCTTTTTATTATTATTATCTACCCAGTAATCAGCTGAATTGCTGCTACCACGTAGTGGTAGTAGCTTCACGCCACCGAAACGCGTGTTTTATTTATGACACCCGATAGCGAAACCATAACGGATTTAAGGTTTACCCTTGAAAACCCATAAGACGGGAGGGGAGCGCCACAAATGACCTAGTTGGATTGGATTGCGCCCGGTTTTGGAAGACGCTTTTGGAGGTGGTGTTTAGTACCTCGTAAAACAACGGCTTCTGGTCGACATTCCACTCTTCTCCTCCTTCACGCGTGGGGAACTAACAAATATGCCACCTGAAATACACGCTATCTGCATACCATTTTCGAGGAACAGATATTAACGTAAACTAGGAACAGTTATTAACGTAAACTTGGTAGGTTTCGAGAGGTATTTAAGCAAATAATGTACTCTTTCCTCGGTAAACGCGTTTGATTCCTCTGTTCTCCGTGACCTAATGCTTAATCCCAGGAAATCATGAAATCATCGGCGCCACAACACGCTGAGCTGAGAAATTGAGGCCAACTCTTCCCACCTAAGCTTAGAGCTCTTCTTAGCACCGGAACGACCGGAAGGCCGGAAGCAAATGCCATCCCCAATGACTCACTTACTAATCACACATAGACACACAGGCACACAGCAGACACTTTTGCTTACTCGTTAGTAGCGCATTGGGGAGTTTATAATGCTGTTTTATGTCGATTCGTGGCGGGTGCGGCGTTGTTTTGCTGACACAGGTGGTCGCCACTCCGCTGCCGCCCAGTCGCAAAGTGATTCAGCGTTGAAGCATTCAAAACTGTGGCGCTACAGAGGAGAGAACCACGCGTGAGAACATTTCCATTTTACTTTTCGCTTTAAAATCGCACAGAACTCCGAGCTCAGCTAAACACGGACTCGGGCAAAATGACTTTTTTTTTCTGCCTCTGCCATTCTGACAATGATCCTCCCTTGGATCCCAAAAAGAAATATGACTCACTAGGGCCAGGCCGCAGTGCAGATGATAAGTCGGGTTGTTGGTACGTGGTGGAGCTCGATTTGGGCATACCATTGTTGGAAGGGGGGTCACAGGGCCATTACCAACCACAGATAGGTTGAGTGACACGTTCGAACACACAACGGCCAAATAACAAAAAAAAGGGAACTAACTGACAAAGACACCCTCCAGGTGGGGCTGCTCCCAGCAGCGGCAGCAGCAGCAGCACCATCACACCATTCCGGAGGGAAACGTGCGAGAAGCCAGGAAATGGCGGCCTAGTCGTTAACCGTTATGTTTAATCAGCGAAGCGCGCGCGCTGCTGCCGAGAGACCCCTGGCGCACATAACCGTACATTAACGTGGTAATCTTGTTGTTATTATGTTTTGATGGTTTGGCTGTGGTGTGACTCGAAACGTCCCTTTTTTTTTTGCTCTCCATCTCTCTCTCTCTCTCTTTATAGGTCTAGCTACGCGGTCGCTAGCATCACCATCCAAAGGAGCTCAACCTCCAACACAGCGCCACCTTCGACAGAGAGCGATTGCAGAGCTACAAAAAAAAACGAAGGGTTGGAAGTGAGGTTACCGGCACAGACACCACACAAAACCTGCAACATACAAACGGCCTAGAGAGCTAGCTGGCCCCATTTTGCTTGAGGGACCCCACCAGCCTCAATACAATGTACATACAGTACGTAGAGCACACGGCGCAGCTTCATCATAATGCTCTCTCTCTCTCTTTCTCGGTCGGCAACAGAGTTCGCGAGGAGTTCGACCAACATCATCTATCCTAGGTACGGGGTCGGATTGACAGGGGAGATAAAGGAAGCCGGTTGGGGGTGGTAAAACCATTTTTCTCTGAGTCACCGCGCGTCCGTTTCCCCTCCGCTCGCTCTCTCGAGTGCACTGATCTCGAGTAGAGAGTCCACCACACCATTCGCTACGCCAATCTTGGCAAAATGCAACCCTCCCGGAGTCGGAGCCCCGGCGTGATTTGTCAATTTTTCACCGAGCAAATGATTACCGTGAGAAACCGGCGCACCACCAGCGCGCGGAGCAATCAGTTAATCCATCTCTTCTCCATCGCGACATGTCTTGCTCCTTCCTTCTAAGCCCCCGGGGGTTTGGCACCATTTTGGTTTGTCCATAGGTTCGCGCACGGAATTGGGCGCGCATAGAGATCTAATGTTGAGTGACAATCAACCCCGTAAGTACGGGAGTGGGGCTTCCAAATGCCACAGCTGACCGCAGAGAGTGAGATTAGATTGTGGAACTCTAGGCCCTTTAAATGATTGCACAATGGGACCGCTACCGAATTTAATTATGCTTCATGCTTTGCCCTCAATTTTGTCGACGAAATACACATTTCCAAATTAAACATTTGGGCAGGAGACAGAGACTGTAAAGTTCCACAAAAGGCTTCCACTTCTGAGGGGCACAACGCCTGTGGTGTGTCCCTCTCATAGGAGCGCACAAAGCACCAGAACCCCCCCGGCGTACCATATGCGCCATTTGTTCGCCTTTCCTGATCGTTCACCCAGATCTCTCGTCAGTCTACCGACGAGGTGTGTTGTGTATCGAGCAGCAGCTGTCGCGATCGTACGCTGCGCGCACACGCGGTCCGGCGAACCGCAACATAATCCACGCGCGCGGCCACACCGGCTAACGCACACACTCGCACGCACATTATCATGATGCAAACACAGGCATCACGGGGGCCACAAAACGCACGTCCTCTTCCCCGGTCGGACCCGTTGTTAATGACCTTGTGGCGGTCGACGGCACTAATGTGCCTCCTCCTGTCTATTGCCCTCATGGGCTCGCTCTCTCTTTCTCTCTTTATCTGTTGGTTTGTCTCTTCCTTTCCATTCCTACGCGGTTGAATTGCCACCAGGTACGGGGGGTACGGTTGCAGCAGAGATGATCGCACTGCTGCTGCGCTGCTGCTGCTGTCTCTTGGCAGAATGCTGCTGCTTCTGCTTCTTCATCTGTATCCTCTCTCTCTCTCTTACTGGTTTTGGAGGAGTTTTGCAGAGACCCTTGGTCTTTCTTCTTATTGCTCTTGAGATATCCACACGCGTGCGCCAAAGAATGTTGGCGTTTGGCAAACGGCTGCAACAGGGAGGCCCCCTTGGGTCCACTCTAGTGACAGCCAGATGTGACACAAGAACCGTGTGGAGGCTCAGAGCCCCAGAAGAAGGTCTCAACGCAAGATGGTCGTCGCGCTTCTAAGTGTGCGCGCCCTGAAATTCGAGGAACTCGATCGCGATCGTGTGCGTTCACAGATTTGCAGCAAATTAAAATTGTTTCCAGAATCGAATGAGCTGGAAGCCGTCACTCAGGACTCAGGCATGTCACTCCGGTACCTTTTGCATGCGGCTTTTGGGCAGCTTCAAATTGCCAGCATAATAAAGCCGTTCCGTCGTTACCATCACCGAGAAAAGCGCCTGAAACCTTATATTCACGCACAGCATATGTCACCAGACACCCTCGACTTGTTCTGCATGCAAATCCGGTTCCTGCCTTTGTCGGTACACGTTTTTTGGTGCCACGTCGGCGAGGTGGCGCGTCCAACAACTGTTACACACCGTATGGTACCCGCTGCCTATCGTATTTAATGTTTAAATCCCCTATCGGCCTAAAAAAACATCGAAGGGGGAGGATTTAGCATAGTTTCCAACAATTTGGGACTCACAAGTGGCCATCAGCTCTCCAATGCACGCAGATACTCTCCCTAGAGCCTTTTTGGGGTTTCTTCTCCTTTCTAAATTTCATTTTCCTTTCGACTTTTTCCCTTTTCTTTTCCTCGAGCCATTCGGTTACCATTTTCGATACATCCGATGACCACCGGAACCGCAGTGACAAAGGTTAGCTGCTGCTACTAAAGAAGGAGAATGTTTTACTTTTTCCCCATTCTCTTTCTTTTATGTTGTTTCTCTCCTCATAAATCTAAAACCAAAAGCTTCGTATTTTCGGGCAAAGCGGGTTTGCGCTCGGCTTAACGATAGAGGACCGACGTGTGGCGATTTAATACTTCCGGTACGGGGCACGGTTGAAGCGAAAATCATCGCTTCGACGACAGCCGTCGACGCAGCACCACCACATCGGGGCAGGTTTACCTCTTCCATTCCATTCTTTCACTTCATCGAGGCGTACTGCTATCAACTGCACAGCAACGGCCACTAGCCATTGGCCCTCATCGCTCTTGTGTCACTGATGGTGACCACCCGTTGATGGCAGGCTGCTGCTGCTGCTGCTGATGATGATGATGATGTTGATAGGGGTCGTGTCACGCTAAACTTGGTCTCTCTCCACCGGCAGGCTGATGATGGGTTGATAATGTTGTCGGAATGGTGACGCAGCGCGCCGTCGAACCGCGATTAGTATGCAAATCCAGTCGAACATAAGGTCCCTCCTCATCATCGTTGCCCCTCCCAGACCCAGGAATTTCACGCGCGATACCAAGCGAGGGCTCATTGCGATGACCATAAAAAGTCTGCCGTGGCTGGCTGGCCACAGAAGCCAGCACCTGTTAGTCAGGGAGCGTGAGCTTGAGCGGCGTCCGTCAACATACCTGGAGAGAAGGTATAAGAAGCCACTGGAAAGAGCACACAGCTCTGTGGTAAAACCACGAGTTCAAACCATCTCAACCTTCATCAGGCCCTTTCAGCTGGTTGTGCTTCGCGAGCAACAGCAGCTGTTGAACGAAAACAAGATAAAGTATTCCATTGGCCGCTTGCTGCAGCAGCAAACACCCGCTGAGCTCGGAGCTTAGGCTCACCGAACCGGCACTAAACAATTCACTAAACGCGCGAGCAAACCAATCAATTTCCACATGGTAAAGGCGTATTAATGAAGCACCACTTCGTTCGTTCCCTGTAACTCATTTGCTGCGTGGCTGCGAGAGAAGGTGTGTGATCACGTTCCGCCATACCACCCCCCAAAAGTGTGGTGTGGTTTGGCCACTTTTACACGTGACCAGCATCATTCGCACCGCAAGAAGCATATTTTTGGGGCGCTTCACAATCATAAGTAGCGACGTGCCCTGAAGGAGGCTGACTGACTGTATGACGCGCACATCTCCTCTTTGGACAGGTATGTTGCAAAGCGAAGAAACAAACAAACTGATACTGTGGCTGTGGCGTTGGAAACAAGCGCCAACAATCCGTGGCCCACCTAGTTGGAGACAGAAGTCACGATTTTCGGAATGTGCTGTAAATTGACCAAGATCTGCGGTAGGGGAGCGCGGCGCAAGACCTTTTCAGCCCAGCCCAGCCCGTTATGATTCCATCAAATTCAGTTTGCCAACTGGATTACCAGCTAGCAATGGAGCCTGGAGGTATGTAGAAGCGAAAAAAAACAACGTGAAGTTGTGAAATGCGCCATTGCGCAGTACATTTTGTGCTTGCGCTTGCAGCAATTACACTACCACGCAGCAGCAGCGCGAGCTGTTCTGGAGCGAAGAACAAAATAAAAAACAAACGCGAGGCTCCGCGTTAGTGATAAGAACTCGCTTGCTTGCTTTTTTTTTGCTGCAATTTATGCTTCACTGAAGTGCTGCTGCTGCTGCTGCAGGGAGTTAGAATTGAGGAGGGCGCGCGCGCGCCTTATTACAGACACTTCCGAGATGAAACCCTCTTATCTCTCTCTGTCTTCGAACGCAGGCAAAGATGAGCTTTCAATGGTTGTGTCGCTTATCAAAAGTACGACCAGTTCTTGGAGTTACTGATTGGAGAGTTCTGAACTGTACGCGGGAAGAGAGATAAGATTCTTCTTCTTCTTCTTAGGGTTAGCACTGAAAGAGAGATGTGCCAGGCAGGCTGCCTATCAATCAATGGTTGGATTCGTAATCATGCATACTGTGGGCACGGGGGAAATGTTTTCGTTCGTGACTTTTCATTACCGACACTGACATGTATGAAATGCGTGCTCTATCTCGTGGATTTGATCAATAGTTTATCTCCCAGCTCAAAGCTATAGCGATACACCACCCGTCAAACCTGTCCCGCTCCTGTCGCTCCTGATTATAATGGAGCGCACGTCCGTTCCAAAATATGATATGTCTACACTTCCGCCAGTGACCTTGAACTTACCTACAAAAGAGAGAGAGAGAGAGAGAGAGAGAAAGGAAAGAATAGAGGCATTACTTCAAACTGCAAGCACTTTAATAACATACGGCGGATACATGAATCTAATGGATGCATCATGACAAAGTTGAAAGCTTTAAAGACCATTATTAGTCATTAGCCACACTTTGGCACACGGAGGATAGTGCTCTGTCGGAACATTCATAATTATACACAGCACAACGCAGAGATGGTGGTGTGTCACAGGACGGGAAATTACATTGATTATTTCTGGCGCAATAGAATGTCTGTCGCATAACGCACTCGCATCTTTCGTTATGGAATAACTCAAGACTTCATCATCAAACCATCAACAAGCATCATCTTCTCTCTCGGTGGTGGCTGGCCTTTTTGCACAGCACACCCAGAATGCCCTCCCGAGGGATCATCCGCAGCACGTACGCACCCCGAATCGATTCGCAACAACGAAGAAGAAGATGGAATGGAAGATTCGAATACGTTCGATGAATACGAAACATTCGGCATCGGCAGGCAGGTGAACGTCGTGGAGGAGAAGCAGCATGATTAGTAGCAACCGAATCCCTCCTTCACTCCTTCTCTTCTCCTTCTACTCGGTTGCACCGAGGCCGGGTTATTCAAATACAGATTGGAATGAGTTATTACTTCTCGGCGATCATCGCCTGGCGATTGTTGTGTTTGGCCATGGAGGGGGACACAACGCATCGTCGAATAAGGAAACGGCAAGAGGGAATTTGAAAAGAAATTAATATTTCACTAACATAACATCCGTCTTTTTTTTTTTTGTTCATCGAACCCAGAAGTGACGACTTGGACACGCCTTGAACAATATGCTGCATTGGAGCAGAGAATGAATGCGTAGAGTGTAAATCATTGCCACTGGAGACCGTAACTCTCTGTTTCATGTGTGATCAGTGATTTGATGAGGACTAAACGTCACCCGGAACACTATTTCCGGAAGCGAACGTTTCCGTTTTCCTCCAATTCTCAATCCAGTATCGATTTCTGACTTATCTAAACCTGGCAACCGATAGCTAAACAGCATAAGCATGTCAGATCGATAACGGTAGCATGTATTTCCACAAAGTCCACATAACATTAGGTTAGGACCACCAGAGAATTCTATTTGAAAAATAATACCAGAACATTAACCCATCGACCTCGGGCTCCAGAATGGATTGTAGAGATTCTATATTCGAGCCACAAAAGCCACAAGGCTCAACAGGATACCGGAATACACGGTTCTCTCTCACTCTTTCTTTGACCGGGGAGCTTAGACCCAAGGTATTCCGCATCACGGCCGGTCCCGGGTGCTTTATCCGACCCGAAATCAATTAATCTTTGTGACAAGTCATCAACACGGATGCCCCCCCATCATTTCTTCCCAGCTTGGTGTGACTGGACTGGATGGCACTGATCGCGCTCGTGGTCTCGCGGTAGGCGGGCGGTCTGCGCGTCTTCCCTTTCGCCCGAAATACAAATGCGTTTCCGGTTTTACCCAATTTGTCTTTCCTGCCAGAAGGAGTTGACGATGGTCTTTAGAAAGGTTGGAAAGGAAACCTGTGAAGGAGGTAGGATGCCCCGCTTCGACGGCTATCGCGCAATCCCATCCGAAGGAAAGGTCCAACCAAAGAAGGACGATGACAAGATCAATATAGTCATTGACAAATAATCACCCTTCCAACATTCACGGGCAAAAGAAGGGGAGCAGCAGGAGGCACTTTTCCAATGAAAATTCGAAGCGATAGAACTGACATTTGTCCTCGCTCCGGGGGGGCGATGGATCAACCCCGGGATTCGCTGCTCTTATCGGATCTGACCTTTTGCTGTCCTCGGGTTCTTGGGGGGCCACATCAGCTCACCCGATTGGCACCCCTTTTGTCACGCGTCTTGAGAAGGAGTTGGCGTAAGAAAAAAGGGCTCCACAGGAAGGTATTAAACCCGTTCGACATGCTACGGGGGTAGAGAAGGGTAAAAACAATCGAACTGTGTCGGATCACAGACAAGAAAAGGAACAGAAAAGCCCCACTTTTTCAGGTGGAAGAGCGAAGGTATCATTTGGTGAAAGTAGAGAATGCGTTCGATGCGACGACAAAATGGTACGCAAAAAGGGGGGCCAATTCTCTCTCGTACCAAAGGGACAACAGCCAGTCGGCCAAGCCGCCTTCCTACCAACCAGTGGCAGGCGTTTAAGCTGAATGTTTTATTCATTATTGTCGCCAGCGGACCGGTGACAATGTGACCCCCGCTCGCTCGTGCTTGCTTTATGCTGGCTTTATGTTCACACAGCCACGCTGCTACGCCACGCCACGTTTCAAGCGTGGTAAAAAAGCGATTTTAATAAAACATGTAAGCCAAAGGATCGTGCAACGGGTGTGCGGAGGTGGATCGGAAAAGCCCAAGACCCTTCAGAAGCCCAGCGCAGAAAGGCGCACAAACAATAATATAATAAGGAAATGGATAAGAATCCTTTCCATTCCAGCGGAACGGAACTCCTGGGCGAAGAAGAAGGCACAAACCCATGACACAAAAACCCAAGAGAGACCCCGTGGGATGAAGAAGTAGCAGCAGCACCGAACGGAACCGTTTCCCCGAAATTCATCATCACGATTCACCTCCATAAATTATCGTGACGACAGCTTATCGCCGCCTACAAGCCAACCAACAACCACCACCAGGATCGACCGACCTGTTGGCTCGCTCACGCTTGCTCTCTCCCAGATCTCATGATCATGCTGCTGCTGATGCTGATGATGATGATGAGGCGGAGGAAGGATTGACCGTAGACGCAGGACTTGAGGGACACACATTTTCTCCACAGTTAACGAGCATAATCCTCCGCACGGTCGGCCAGGAACGCGTCACATACAAAAGTCGTCGAGACGTCGTCGATGGCCACCTCTTCGGTGAGCCGGTTGTGGACCGCCTACGTGGTCCAACAGTACCACCAATTTTTAAGGGATGTCCACCAGCAATGACCGCCCATCATCATCCGTAGAGCTTCGGGACATCTTAAGAACGAGAGCGCGCGCCTCCATCGATCCATTCGATCGATTATCGTGTTATCTGTAATGCGGTGGCCGTGGCGGCGACGGCGACGGCAGCACCGAGGACATTATGAAGGCATTAGGGGGCTGTCTTTCTCAATCAGAGAGCTACCGCCTTCACCGAGTGTACCAGCAACACAAAATCTCCCCCAGCAGTCTTGTGTGTTCAGTGATTTCTAACGATTAGGATGAAAGGAAATGGAGGGCTTATTTGGAGAAGCCGACACACCAGTTACAAGCGAGCAGAAGGCGTTTATGTTTTCGTGAAGATTTCATTTCGAGCGGTTGATGGAGAACGAAATGATAGCTGGAAGACCTAGAAGACGGACTTTTGCTATAGGCCCTCGCCACAAATAGAAACAATGCCATCCAAACCTGTCCAAAAACGGTTATGATGCTGCAAATCCTTCCAACGAGCGTGCGCGTATGATGATTAATGACCACCAACCCGGACCGTCGTTGTCAATGGCTTTTTGCACGAATATTTGGATTCCCCACAACAAATGGAGGACCAACCGAGGGGCATCCAGGTTTTGAGATAATTTAATATTGAAGCACAAACGGTCTCCATTCTTTTCATGGAAGGTGAAGGAAAAACGGATCGTAGAATATTTCATGGAAAATGCAAAAACCCTACCACAAAACGTCTGTCTCTGTGCGCCTGCTGCCTGTGTAAATCACGATTGTAACGTGCCGAACACGGAGGACAGGGTGGCTTACCTCTCCCCAATCGGAAGCGAACGAGTTTTCCAGCCCGAAATTGTTGGAAAAACACCATTAGACCACCCCACCATTCCGGGGCCACACGTTGGTTACACGTGAACTGGAACGCGCAGGTTTCGCAAAGTTTCTATATAAATAATCAACAACAACGTTTCGTGCTCGGGCGTATTTGAACACTTACAATCGGGGCAGACCGTCACTAGAATAAGAGAATGGTTCGTAGTGGTGGTGGTGGAAATAGGCGCCTCATCATCAACACCTGTGTGCTCGTCGTTCCTGCGGACAATTTCCGCGCGCACAAAAAAAAACCAACAAATGGAAGTTGGAAAAACAAAACATATCGAACACGGTTCGTGGGATTCGCGGGGCACAGCAAGAGTAATTGGATGAAAATGAACGTTCCCGTGCGGTTCAGCGGCGAGATGTGGCCAGTAGTGTGTCCAGTGAGAGAGGGAAATAAGGGAGGAGAAGAACGGAATATTGTGCCGGAAGTAGCGCAGCGAGATGGTTCAATCGAGATGACCTACACGGTGCTACTAGTATTGGACTGTCTATAATGATGACGATACGTGGCGTTGAAAGTCAGTAAATCCGTTGAATGAATTGGTTTTTATGCAGCAAAAGTTATCTCCACCGCTTATCAATCCACAGCTACAGTAGCTCACTGTATGTGGCTTTTCGCAACAAAACAACGCCACATTTTGTTTAACATTTTTGCCGTAAACCCATTCGTAAAAATGACCTTCGCATGCACACAAACCTCGGATAAGCAACGTGGTGTGGTGTGTAAAGGATGGGCCGTAAAAAAAACAACCAACCGATGATAAGAAATGTGGCAGACGCACATAAAATGCCAAACAAATACCGACACTTTCGTTATCATTCTCGCGAGCAGCTGAGCCTTTTAAGCATTCCGACCAGCAGCTACAGCAGTAGCAGCGCCAGCGCGGACGACCACATTCCATATCCATTCCATGAATAATTATTTGAATTTCGTTTCGTTTTCCGCGACACGATACATCCATTTAAAAAAAAAACCACCTCACAGTACATGTGTGCGTCTGTCTGTGTCCCCAAACTGCGCATCTTTTCAGCTGCCATACAACGTCAACAAAATCCTATGCTAGAACGCCTTGGAGCACCCGGACAAGAATCGTCTCGAACGCGCGCATTTGTCTCACAAATCGATCCTGGTGGAGATGGTGGCGCGATCGGCGATCATCCATCCCAGTCGCCGCTATATCGCACACTATCGAGCCGGTTTTTTGCGTTGTTCTCTAAACGGGGGGCCAGGAGGCGAGATGCGCGATTGAGCGATTGTCATTCCATGTCCGTCTCTCGCTGTGTCTGAGGACAACGATGGCGATGGCGATGGCGATGGCGACGTTCCACACGCTGTGTGTGCTGGGTTGACGCCCAGTGGTGGTTGACATTGAAATCAAACATCAACGCGAACGAAGCGCCGCCGCAACGCCTTGTAGTAATACGATCGCGCTATGCAAATCGACATATCCACCCCGTCAGAGAGGTGAATCAGAGAGAGAGAGAGGAAGGAGGATGAGGTGAGGAAGGCCAGGAAAAGGCCTGGTTTGTTTGATCCTGACGGTGGTGGTGGTTGTGTTTGTCTCGTTGAGTTGCTCTTCTGTTGATCCAACGCACCACAAACGGATGTGTGAACGAAGAGACACCTTCCTTTCGTCTTGAAGACATGCCGCGCCGCTATTCGTCGCTAGGCTTTTGTCTTTGTCTCGACAGAAAGGACGCAGACGAGCTGGTTTGTCACCAGAAACCCGTTTCGCGGTCCGCAGAGTTGCGACCACGGCCGAGAGTGCATCTTGACACTTCCGGGATATGACGCTGAGGTCATTCTGACGGAATTCAATCTCGAATTTTAGTGGACCGTCAACCCAATCTCGATTATCCCCCGAAGAATAGTGCACCGAAAGCAATTAACAGCATTTTCTCCAAGCATTAGCCATTCCAAAAGAGGAAGAACAAATGCTAATCAAAACTTGAAAAGACACTTCAGTGCAACGGCGACACAAAGAAGAGGAGCTGCTCGCCGAAGGGGCATCATTTAAACAACTTACAATACGCAAACAGTAGCGCTCCTCTTCATAGCCCCAAGAGCAAAGAGCCCCCCGGGGCGGTTGGGGATGGAGAACTCTCCTCCTCCTCCTTCTCATCCTTTGGCCGGCCGGCAATTGAATTAAGAGGTGCAGCGTGACAGCCAGAGCCAAAGACTCATCACTGAAAGAAGAGGGAGCGCGCGCGCTTATCCTCGGTCTGCTGGCAGCGCGAGAAGACTCACCGAGGCCTGCGGGAATAATGATGCTAAGTAGCACCACTTAACCACTCTTCGCCCCCTTCTACCACTAGTGTTGCACCAACGCCCTAACGGAGGGCGCGTTGAAATCGCTTGTCTTGCCCCCATTGCCATCCGAGATCTCGGGAGGGGGGATGACGCCCAAGAGGCCTTGCTTCCCAAGTGCTAAGGAGCGGACCCGAGGCCAGGATTGTTTGCCTTTCGGTGCCAGTCAGCTGCGCGAAGGTGGGCTTCTTCCCACGCGGGAATGAAAAAGGAAAAAAAAACCCGAACGAACTTTTGCAGCATCAAAATGCAGGCCTAAGAGGGGGGGGGGGGGGTCGCGAGCGAGGATGATAGTTAATAATGTGTAGCAGAAGCGCGCTGCTTGTTTGCACTGGAAGGTATCGGGTATCGCCGTCAGGGAGGGAGGGAGCGTGTGGAGTGGAGTGTGATGATGCATCAGTTCGCTTTCGCCAAAAGCAGGAAACTCAATCTCGGAGGAGAAGAGAGTCCAGCAACCCAACTGGACGCAACTCTGCTGCGCAAATGCTGGTTAAAAGAGCGTGTAATTGGCAATACACTTTGTGCCACGGGAAGTTGGTTCTAACTAGCTTCATTTATTTTAAACTCCATCCCTCGCATGTGGGAGCAGGGCCACCCAAAGGTGTAAACACCTTTTGATCCCTTTTTACCTCTCTCCTCTCCACTGTTAGTGACTGCATACCTGAGTCTGGGTTGTGTATTAATGAAGAAAGTGTGCTTGACTAATATTTGCAGAACCTGACGACCTGGACCCTTCTTCAAATGGCCGAGAATGCATCACGGGCAGCAGTTACTTCACACAACTGAGAACAAGTTGTTGCAGAAGGGCAAGGCTTTAACGGGAAGGTAACACTTGGCATGAAGCAGTAAAATTAGAACTCGATATTGGACCGTCGGGTCTGGGTGCGCCCCGTCTGGGGGTTTGTCGACAAAGTATCGCTCTCCCCCCAGGGGGTGTTAGAGATAAGATTGCAGCCAAGATGGTCCCCGGAGTTTACAGTCTATTCCAGGTGAATGCGAAGAAACATGGGGATTGGCGTGCGATTGGAATGCAACCAATTTATCGATATACACTAATCAATATACTGAAACTCGTGCAATCAGCAGACAAATGCTCTTCTTCATTGCTTAACGGTACTAGAATCTACTTGGGATGGGCGTTGCTTGAGAGCTTCTCCTCGAGGACGCATTAAATGGTACTGAGATTTGCCATAAACTCGTCCGATGCTCGACGAGATCGTAACACTCCGATCTGAACGGGCAAACGGATTTGCTGATTACAATGTTCCACATGAGTACCGCTATGCAAAAACGGAAATATGCGTTTTTACTGCTGAATGCCTTCGATGCTATCTATCCGCAAATGGAACTTTCACATCGCAATGTCGGAATCTTTGAGGGAATTTCCCATGACCGTAGAAAGCAAATCATATCTTTCCTCCTTCATGTATCCAAGCGAGAGATCGCAGTTGCCACAGCTGCTCTGCTGACGGTGGTGCTTTCATGGATCGACAGTAGAGTGAGTGAGTGTAGGGACCGCGCGGGGACTTCCATCGAGAGATAAGCAAGTAGTCGCCACCGAGGTGTGCACCGTTGTTGGATGAATCATTTGTTTACCCCTGTCACTGCTGCTAGTGCCTCATCATCGATACCGGCTACAAACAGACCAAGGGGCGCGATACACAAGGAGAGCATCATCTTCATGCCATCCGCGGACACAACCCGCGAGCCGCGAGCTCACTTGAAACACTTGCGGCGAGCACACAACAGCTCTCGTCTTCCACTTTTTCTGCTCTTTTCATCCAACGTTAGCGACGACGCGAGAATTGGACGGAAAACTTGCTGAGCAATCGAACGGAACACACCACATCGCCCCGCCACCGGGCGCGCGCGGCTTTGGCTTTGCATCGCATCGCATTGTTTACCACGACGCTAGGCCATGGCCACATCGGATCCGTGCGGCGCACATTTGTCGGTAAACAATGTCGAACAAAATATGATTCAGATATCGAAGGGGGGCTGCTGCTGCTGCTCGATGGCCGATGAGATGCCGACGAGGCTTTATTAAGTGAAGATCAGCACATCCGATCGCTCGATCGATCGAAAACATCCACGGCAATGATGTGCCAGCAGTTCATAAAGAAACGAACTGGAATTTCATGTTGAAATCGAAGCAGCAGAAAAAAAAACGTAGAAAAAACGTAGAAAAAAACAAAACATTTGAACACTTTCCTCTCCACTGCTGGCTCGTTCATAAGACACAGAAAATGGAGTGTGAGCAGCTTAGCGTGCGTGATAAAGGATTGATTTTTTTTTAAACTAAGGAACGTGAGAGAGAGGGTGGAGAAAACATAAACAAAAACATAACCCGACCCACGCACACACATTGCGCGCGCAGAAGAGCATATCGAAGCAATTATGTTGAAATTTTTGCATTTCATTCCGCCACCGGGCCCCGCCATGTTCCGAAAACGGTTCACCAACTGCCTGCTACGACGCGGTGGGTGATATGTCCCCCCACCCCACTATTCCACTGCTTGCTGCGAAGGTTTAGTCCGATTTCGCTTGACTTATAATTAACGGAGTGCGGAGTGTGGTTGTGTCAGAGTAGGCTAGGAGAGGCATCATGAATGAAATGCGCAATCCTTGTGCTTCTTCAGCTGGACAGCGAGGGCAACGAAAACGATTTCAACGTCAAAACGCACGGACAGGCGGGTCGGGTTTGTGTCCGTCCCTTCCCCGTCATACTCAGGGCCGGAACCCAAACCTTCCCAGTCACAGCAACATGGTCCCCCACCCCGGTTGATGACAGAGAGTCCGGGGGAATGATGGACAGACAGGCGCGCACCATGTCGTTTGCGCCATTCAGTGGGAAGAGTTGATATTGCGGAAGGCCGTTTTTGGGAGTCATCGTTGTGATATGTGCGGATACAGACCAACGAAAAGGGATAGCAGGCTTCACAACATGTCACACGCGAGAGCTCACTGGCTGGTGTAACGACGTTCTCGGCGTGCAACGGATGGAAAAGATTATTGTTTTCATTTGAACGATTAGTTCGCTTCCAAGTGGGACGCAGCTGTATCTCTGCCGTCTGTTCTGTAGCTACCATGTTGTTGTTGTTGTTGACTGAACAATATCTCATGCTTTGCAGACGTTGGAGGACGTTGCAGGCTTTAGAGGGATTAAGGCAAAAGAAGCCGCGCAGTAACAATCCAACTGGCTGGCTGGCTGGCTCGCTGGCAGGATATTCACGCCACAGTAATTGCTTGAAATACTTGCCAAAGCACACCCACTCCTCACGGGGAGGTGGAAGATGAGATGCTGCAGACATTTGTACCTTGCGGGCATCTCCATTTCAGAGAAGAAAAACCCCCAAAAACCAGCTCGCTACACCTACACGCGTAATGGGCCGAGTGTCTCGGAATCAGGAGAAGGTGGTTTTCTCAAAAGCAAAAGTCTCAAAAGTCTCCCACAAAATGAACTGACAGCCACGACGACGAAGGACGTCCCGTTTTCAGCAAAGTTTGTACATTAATTTTGTTGAAGCTGTCTCCCACCCCCTGACACTCCCTTGTTCCCACGATTTCATCCTTATCCTCCAACTTTATGTTCTTCACTTTGCGGTACTTACGTTTTAGGGAAGAAAAACAACGGAAAGCAGCTCTCCGCAGGATTCGGTCGATGTGTCTGCTCGGTACACAACTCGTCGTCGGGGTTAATCTACTACCTCAAACACCGCACAAAACCACACAATTCTGCTTTCCACACCAATTGCGCCTCAACTTCACCAGGACGTTCAATCTCGATCTTAATCACTCGATCTCACTCACCAAGAAAAGAGACTTCCGGAAGCCACTGGCTGGAGGTGTTTGATAAAGCTCACAATTTGCAAAAAAACACGCGCACTATATTCGTTTGTTGCATACACTGCCGGGATTGGACCAACTGCTAAACACCAAGAGACCATCGGGGGGAGCAAGGGAAAAAGAGGAAATTAGTTAGATAATCCAAGGGACGGGAAAATATGTGGATAGCACATCACCATGTGTCAACATCTTCCTTCCGCTAGAGGAGTTTGTCCCTAATGGCGATCGATTCGGGTTGAAGCACGCCCTAAGCTACAGTATCGGTCAAAACAACCATAAAAGTGTTCATAAAATAGCTCTCTAGAAGAGGAGAGAGGTCAAAACAAGTGGATCTTCCATAAAAAAAAAAGCTTTGGAAGGACACTTCCATTACCGTTGAGTGAAGGACCATACAATATTTGAGGCAGGTCCTTTTAATTTATGCAAACGAGTATCGTGCATCTTACTGAATTACTTTCTGAATTTCCGTATCAAAGTTTCAAAGCTGTTGCAAATGTTTTGGCCGATACTGTACAAAGAGTCAGAGCCCCTGACCTTATGCTTCTAGCGAACCGAACCGAATCCCCTATATTCCTCCCCACCCCTTTCACTTCTCTCCTCGAGCTCTCGAGCACTGTGTGTATCAGAGGTCCGGACCATCAACTTTACGATGCTTCTTCTAGCTGTTAGTTGTCCGACTCCCAATCGCAAGGAGGATTCTTCTTGCAGGACTTGTGTTCCCACTCTCTTTCCGTCTTTCTCTCTCTCTTCCTCTCACAAACACTGCCGGCTGCTCCGGCAACCGGCTTCACCAACGGCGACTTGGACGACCGGGAGTGCGCCCAAGTGATTCACGCCGAATATGTTATGTTCTTCTTGAGCATCTCGGGACGCGGCGCGCGCGATATGCACTTCTTCTCCACCACCGCGTGTCTTTGCGAAAAGCCCGGAGATACACGCACACACAGACCCAGTCACTTCTTCTTCTTTTTCTTCTTCTCCATTCTGTTCTTTTTATGATTCTTGGTCGGTTGTTCTCTCCCTCTTGGAGTTTCTTTTGGCTTCCGCTTCGCCTGCTTCGTTCGTTCGTCTGTTCGTTCGGTCGCCCGTTCGCTTGCTTCGTTCGTCGATTTGTTAGGTTAGGTTGCTTGCAGTGCAGAGCCACCACCACGCCACCCTGACCGACGGCTGCAGCCTCCCGCCCTCCACCCACTTGCGTGATGGTGATGGTGCGTTGACCATCCCAGGCCGGCCAGTCCACGAAGGGGTTGTTGCTGTTCTCGGACAGACGGGCGGGTGAGGGGCAGGAAACTCATCAACCTCTCAATTGAACCGCCGTTCTCTCCCATGCGTCCCTCCGCACAGATGTGGTGGTGCTGGCTATGCTGCTCGGCTATGCTGCTCACATAATGCTCTTTCCCTTCACCAGAGCGGGATAAAAGAGAAGTTCGAAAGGCGCACGCACGCGCGCGCACGTACAAGCTCGCTCGCTTTTGTTACGCACACAATCACCCTCCACGGGCACACACGCAGACAGAACTGGACGCGCCAAAAAAAAAAAAAACGTGGGCAGAAAAAGGAATACACGATAGGACGATGATGATGGCGGTGATGGCGCGACGGCGAATCTTGCTCGAGGCGACTTCCCGAAGACCAAAAGCCGGATGAAGATGAAGGGTGTCGAAGAAGAGCTCGATAAGATTCGATTTGCTTCTTCAACACAGGCGAGGGGCTAGAAAGCCCCCGTCGTCCGTGTGCAAACCTCCGCCACCATCTGTGTACCCTCGGGGGCCGGTGGCCTGGTCTGGGCTCACGGGATCGCGGGATCGCGAGGTACTGTCTTGCCTCGTCATTCATGCTGCTACCCCGGGTTCGCCGCCGGCTGCTGGACGACGGCGAGGCTGGTTGTCCGCGGCAAAAGGTAGGCAAAACTAGTTCTGCCGCTGCTGCCACCGCCTTTCCGAATCCTGCGCGCATCTCGAGCCTCCCGGGCACCTTCGCTGTCTCCTTTGCCTCTCGCTCTATCTCCAGGCTTAATCCTGCTTGCCCTGCCCCTAAGCCACCGGAGAACAGGTAGCTCGGTCTGTACCCCAAGAAGTAAGATCTTGGACACGTCCGGGCTAAATATAACTGACCTGAACCGACCACACGACGAGAGCGGTTCACGGGCTCCTCGCCGTGGACTTGTTTCGGACCTCGGTGACGACCAGCACATCGTGCGCGCCATGTTTGCTTCGACCCTCCACATTAATGGGTAGCAACAGCAGCATCGCGTTGCCATTTGATCAGGTCTTTTAAATTTTCTGCGAATTTTGCCTTGCTGGGGAGGCTCTGAAATTCGGACATCGTCCTACTAACTCTCTCGCGTGTCCCGGGCTAAATCGGCTGGAGAAAATTCAAACTGACAGGCCACGGATCCCCCGCCCCTCATCCACACGGCTGCTGCTGATGATGATGATGATCCATCCACACGCGGCGGACAGGCGTAGAAAAGATAGACAACCACGACCACGACGCGGATATGATGAAACTCCGGGACTGCTGCTGACCCCGTTGGCAAAGCACTAAGCCTGCTTCGATGTACTGCGCCGTAGCACCCCTGTGTGCTCCCCGACAGGAAGAAGAACCACCTCTAATTGCACAGGTGTTGCTGATCGAACGGAACATTTCCAATCACGGGCGGCTGCTGCAGCCTCCTTTCGTCGTTCCTATTCGCCATGGTCTCGAGGAGTCGAGCGGCACCACGGCCACAGCCAGGGTTCACTGCTCCTTCTGATTGGAAAATTATTAGCGAGAGAAATGGAGACTTCTTCTCGTCGGTTATTGAGAGCCAGCAGCCAGCAGATCGGGCATAATTTTCCATAATGGATCGCACACCCCAGCAGAGAAGTGGAAATTCGCCGATCAGAGTGCACGAGAGAGAGAGAGAGAGAGCGAGAGCGAACGTGAGAGAGAGAGATGCAGTGCCGAGTCCCTGGGCAGCGGTGGCGTCCGGCTTGCTTGGACCGGGAATTCATATCCTTATGCTGCTCGCGATGCACTTTGCAACAATGCAAATGGCTTCTCATCGAAGAACGGACACATTTCACTGAGCACTCTGTGGCATAGCAACCGGATTTGGTGACACTCTAGCACACAAACACACGCTCACGCACGCACGCACGCACGCACGCTCTGGAGAGCAAATCCTCGGGGCCGATCCTTGGCCAATTTTCCATAACCTCAAATCCTGTCACACCGGGAGCACCAGCATCACACACCGGGGAGAGCGTTAGGCGGGGCGCGCGCACGTTTCACTGCACCCGCGGGCAACAACGGACGCTTCAGATCAGAACTTCAGCACAAAGCAGCAGCACAAGAAGAGGAAAACAGCAAGAAAACAAAGAGGGAAAAAGCCAACTCCACAAGCGGAGCAACACTCACGAGGGAAAAACGCTCGACGAAACGCTCCGTTCACCACGAACAACAAATGAAGAATGAAAAAAACCGTTACCGTCAATTCAAACTGAGCACTGCGCATGTCGACGACTAACAACCGCTCAACTCAAGGGTTGATGCTACCACCTCCACCAAAAACATAACCTACCGGAGCAAATTTCTCTCGCGCTCGCAACAAACCGACGACTACGATTGGCCAAAACCCCGACGATTCTCTCGCTCTCTCTTATGCTCCTCGGCTCTCCCGAGCGGTTACACCAACACCACCGTAACGAACATTCGCGTCGAACTATGGGCAGCATGTGCGTGCTCCTGCCGGTTAAAATATGCACCAAAGCATGACTCACCGGCCGGGGTGCAGCACATGATGCAGCACTGACCATGTGCACCACAGAACACTTGTGCCAAAATCCCAAACCTATCACATCGTGCTGTGCAAGTATTGATGAGACCCCGGGGGATTCGCACCGAGGAGATGTCACCATGCGCTTCCAATGGAAAACGAATCTCTCTGTTTCCAAAAAGATAAGTAGATCCCTGGGACTTTGAAGCCGTGAATCATGTCGTCCATGGGATGACTCGACTTTTGAGAATCTCCTAACCTCTCTCTCTCTCTCTCACTCTGGCTGTTGGTCTGATTTCGCCATGTTACCAACCGGCAACCGATGATACGAGATGCTGTATTTCCCCACCCCTTGGTATGCAAATTTGAAACCACATCAGACCCCACATCCCTTGACTCTTCTCTATCTCTCTTTCTCTCTCGAACCAACAGTTTCTACATTCTCCATATCCAACCCAAATTGACGATGCTCGACTTCGCGCGTGTGGAGCGCTAGCGCGCAGCATATCATCCCTCCAATCAATCCGTTTTCACCCTATAATTGCCATCCTTGGATGAAGCTCCCTCCCTTTCTTTGCTATCTGCTCCTGCTGGGGCCTCACTTGATTCTGGACCTCACCATCATCAAAAACCTTAGAGAGATAGATGCTGTTGTCTGCACACAGCCGCTATACTCGATGGCGAGAGGTCATATAACTGATACCTACTACATCAAGCCAGCCTCGTACGTCCGGTCGTGGCCGAGGAAATATAGGCCGGCCGGCCGACGATCGTCGTGCATGCAATCCACTCGGTGTGCCTCTCGAAAAAGAAACCGTTTAACATTCCCAATTCTCCCTCCTCCCCACGATGCCCCGTTATAAGCCGGCCGTGGCGGAGGGCGTTTATCTTGCTCTTCTCATCCACGGCGAGGCCACAGCCAATTCACTGATAGCACTAATGCCGTGCCGTGACGTGCGCGCCTCGTTGTTGACCGCGAGACTGATCGGTCGGTCGTCCAGCCAAGCGAACGAACGAATGTGTGATTGGCGTCCGATTCGCATGCCAGCGATTCCCGGTGTCGCCTGGAGGACGCGGAATCATTGGGCATCATCATCATCATCATCAGTGCCGGGGAATGGCTTCAAAAGCCGAAAATCGTCCGCTGGATAATCCGTGCGGCGCTCTCTCGCCAGTACACCGAGGAGGAAATGGAAACAACGTGGATTACTCTATGATGCTTTGCACTATCTCTTTATGCGTCACTCTCGCTCTCTCTCTTTCCTGTCTCTCTCTTTATCTAGTGTCAGTAGAACATACATTTTTGGGGCTCAATCCAAAGCCCCCGGGGGGATTTTTTGGGGGAAAAAACAGTAACATTAAGAGCACTTAGCCTCAGCAGACCAACACCAACGAGCAACCCGAAACGAGGTGATGGATCTGTGGCTCTGGAAGGGGGCTGCAAAAATGCACGCTCCACGGAGCAGACGCGGACGAGCAGAGAACAACCAACCAGCTAGCCAGCAGCGTGGAGTTTGTGCCTTCCCACACCACGCCGTGTGTCTAGTGACACACCAACCTGGAAATGCTGGTGAAGCCGAAGCCCGGCCACCACCATCATGTGCCGAGGCGCCGAGGTCGCGAGAGAGCAATGCCAAAAACATACCCCCTCCAACCAACATCATGGCACTCTGCTCCGGTAGCATACTTTTGGCGAATGCCATGCCGAACAACGTGAACAACACAGCAACCACACCCGGGCTGCTGCTGCTGCATTGATTAATGGTGTGCCTGTTTTGAGTTTTGGAATGGATTTTTGGATGGAATGCCTGACGGAGATAATGCTGTGGGGAAGGAGTCGTTTTGTGTCACACGGAATGACGATAAAAAGACAGCGAGACGGTGTGTAATTGTTTTAATGTTAGTTTTTGAAAATGTATCAGAACCTGGAATGCAACGGGAAAGTGATAACCTAATTTTAATGATTTTCGTTCTAAATTTAGTAGAAAAGCCTTAAATTTCTCTTAATTGATTTAGCAAATAGCATATTTTTTTATGTTGCTTTATCTAGTAGAAGTATAATTTGGTTTGTAATAGAGCATTTAAATTTCATAATTTTCTCAAAATATTCTATTAAGCTACTATTAACTTAAAAGAACCTGCAGAAAAAAACGTTCTGTTGTGTGTTAAACTTTGTTCTAATTAAACTGTTGCTAGCTTACAATAACTAAAAAAGAGTGGTAAATAATAAGGTTTGAACCTTTTGAAGAACGTACGAATTAGAGCATATTTCAAAATGACTAAAATCTTGTTAGGCAAAATTTCCCTCAAGAGGCAAACAGCGAAATCAATCGATGATGACGAATCCATCCATTCATCACTCACGCCCAATGAAACACAATTGGAGGGCTCATAAAATTTGATGCCGAATGACTAACAGACCAAACGGACAAACACTGCAACAACAGCACCTCCGGCAGCACCGTACCGGACAACACACTACCTCTCTCTCCAGAACAATGTGCCTCGCTTCACGAACAAACAGGATTCGTCCAGGATTCACCCTGCTGGTGCTGCTGCTGCTTCGTTTGCTTCTTGCGATAAACATGTAAATATTGCCCAGATAGGCAAAACCAATGATTGCACTACCAAGCAAAGCCACGGGGTCTTGGGCTGATAGCATAAGCAATGCAGAGAAAGAGAGACACATTCTTGTTCCGCATGTTGTATACAAACCACCACGGGCACTCTCTTGCAGGATTACAGGCCGTGGCCTGCAGAAGAAGGAGATGGAATGGCAAAGGGATTTTTCTCGGTTCATCGGGCCCTTAGTGGCCCATTTGCAGAGCGTGTCCCCGGCGCGCGCGTCCACCAAATCAAGACATAAAAAACGATAACATAAATATTTGCCCGCAAACAAACGAGAAGCTTTTTCAAACACAAGCGCACCGAGAGCATGGGTCACCAAAAGGGACTGCGGAACCCGGAGAGGAACCACAAGCAAAAGGTCTTACAAAAAGGAGATGGAGGTCTTGGTATCTTTTCTTTCTTCTTCCATCCGGACACCAAAAGGAACGGAAGGAAGGCGAGCGATAATAAGATAACATTCAGTTGAGGAAGAGAGACCGGCTAGTGGCTAAGTCGAGCACGCAGCAGCACACACTGTGGCCCAAGATAGTGAGCATAATATGCACGCGAAGGGCACGTGCAGTAGCAGCAGCAGTAGCGGAGAAAAGAATGCAATAAGAATGCTCCAGAACCAGACGACGGCACACGCCGCCACCGACGAGAGTTTTGATTTTCCGCGGCTTGTTAGACGATATCGGCACCCCGGGGGATTGTTGGACCCTGCCGGAGTGCAATCAGATTGGGACACAACGGGGGGCGGCGGCCAGGCCAATACCAAACATTCCAACAGTTTGTCAACAGAAAGTAGTAACGAAGAGGGCGAAGTACAAATTGGATGAGTCAAGTAAGGATGAGGAATACAAACCGGAAGCTGCAACATGGAATTTTACTTTAATTTTAAATAATATCCAGAGATACTAGAAATTCTACAGAGCACCGCACTATTGCCAGGCCAGACTAAAAATACCAACTGTCCGCCATCGTAGCACATTCCTTTTATTGTGTTCACCAATTAGTTAAGAGCCTCTGGCCGGGACAGGCTAATTTGCTTCATTGGATGGAATTATTGCAGCGAAAACCGGGCGTTCGTTCTGCAACAATCGTTGCTGCCTGCGTCAGTGAGACTTGCCCAGACCATCCAGAGACGCAACGCAACGCGAGGACGGGACGACGATAAGAAGCGAGACGGATTCGCACAGCCAGGGCGCGTCTATCTCTCGTGGCTCTCTGCTCATTGTGTCACGGAGGACACACCACATTGGCACAGAGTGAGTTAGTGGACCGTGGCATTCGCGTACTCCTCACCATATACCGCATATTCAAGACAATCCGAGCTGGACCATCACCATCATCATGAGAAAACCCTAGTCGACCGACGAGGAGCAGCATTCGTGCCATAATATCTGAATAACAATAGGACTAAATTTGCCCACCCAGCCGCCCGAAACTTTAAATTCAAAAGGTGACAACGTTAAATTGAGGCACTTCTGCAGCGGAGCACACACAATGAGGCAGTACATGGTACATAAGTGAGTGCGGTGCTGGCCAGTGTTAAGCAGCACGGGGAGGGAACTACGGAAACCGTTCAATGTGGAGCAGAGCAGAGAGGACGCTCATACAAGGACGCAAACTTTTGCATTTGCATTTTTTTTTTGAGCATAAGCGGCACGAGTGACCAGCGTGACCCTTTCTGAAGGTGGACGAGTGTCAGTAAGTATTAACCACATTTTATATTAAAAGTTTGCTCCAAATGGAAGAAACACTTTGATGAACTTAAGATAGTACTATGATTAATTCGTGGTTAGAAAATGGACCTTTTGTGGTTTGTATCGTAGCTTTGTGATCTGATTTCTTAAAATTTTAATTATTAAGTTTGTTGACGAACTTTCATTGAGTTTTTTTACCATTTAAATTAACCAAAAGGAGTTTTGCATGATTTTCTAACAAACAATACTAGTATTTAAAGAGAGAAAATTGATTTGTTACCACATGTTTCGTGGAAGATAATTCGTTCGCAAAACAAATGTAAAAAAAAATAGAAAAAACTTCTAAAATGGTACAGTCGCGCATTAAAACAAAGCAAGCGCATAAACATCACATCACCGAAAAAATATCTCTTAAGATGATCAAGATCGCAGGTAAGCAGTAACTAAAACAAAACCAACAGAAGGGCATTAGCTGGAGAAAGCTAAATCGTGAGAGAAAAACACATCCTCTGATCATTAGAACGCAGAACCAAACATTAGACAGCCGAGCCGAGTGGTCGAGAAGAGAATGTGAGGAAGAGGGAAACCAAAGCGAACAATCAAAGTAAACGCTGCCTGGCCAGCACGAAACAATGTCACGCACCCCGGGTGGGGTATAGCAGGCCATTTGGAGCACCAGAGTCCACCTTGGACTCCAAAAAACCTAGACGATCATCATCAACCACTGGACAGCGTATGAAAATTTGGTCAGCGTATGAAATCATTAGAATATCGCGTACCGCAACCTCTCAGCATAAATGCCGAGCCTACCACCGAGCGGAGCGGGAAATAATAGACACGGGACACGGTCACTGCTGGACTGTAAAAAAAAAAAAGAAATAGAACCTCTGCTGCCGCCCCACCCTCGCACGGTCGGTTCGACACAGGAAACGCGGCGCGCGCGCCCTCCCTCGCGACCTGAACGCTGAATTTAATTAATTTAAGTCACGCAACAATCTTTGCTCGTTTGTCATTTCGTTCATGTGCTCGCTTGCAGCAGAGTGCGGGATGATAGTACTGCCGATGGAAACAGAGAGACAGACAGAGAGACAGAGAGAGAACCCGGGGGGGAGGAAATAAAGAGGTGAGGAAGGGCATAATAGACCCACCGCAGGAGGTGGAGGAGAAGCAGCGCGATTTGCCTTTGTCTTTGACGCCACCAGCAACCACCACCGGAGGAATCGAACGACCGACAGACCGTCTGCGTGAGCATAGGCCCTGGCCCTGGGCCTCCTTCTCCTCCACCTCGAGAGTGTTTTCACCGCAAGGCACCATCGGCGAGAGAGGCTGCCATTTGTAATTATTTCCAGTGCACTAGGCACAAATAGGCAGCCGCCGGCAGTTTAATTATAAGGCCCTGCGTGGCCGTCTCAAATCTGTACACCACACCAGGCTCCAGCACTAGCACCACGTGTACGCATCAGAAGCGTCCTCTCGCCTCATCGGCGCATGTTTGAAAAAGACTAAACGCATGATTGCGTGTATCGCCCTAAGCGAGATTACCGGGGAGGATTCGCAATCACAGCTGCAGAAAGTCAGCGAGAATTCAATTTCTTTTTAAAGCGTTGGTTCCATAAAGTTGCTGTGTATTCTTCTGTTGCGTGAAACATCAATCTTCAAGCAGAACGAAAGAAGTTTCAATGAATTTACAATGGAATCAATTCATTCCCCTGTTCAAGAATACATTTACTTGCTTATGCGAGTTGCTTATTCTGAAAGAAACATATAAAACATTCCATTATCCATCTGTAGAACATCAGCATAAGATAGCAACATCGCAGTGCGAACAATGATTAGACACCACACCGAAAGACTCCATAGAAAAGCATGAATGAAACATTGATTTTGCAACGGAATGACTAAGCCAAGTTTCCGAGAGTTTATGACGATTGCAGCGCTGCCCTGTGTCTGTGCAGGGCACTCGCAGGCAATAAAACGAAACAACACTTACTGCCTTTTGGTGACTAATGGCTCAATGTGTGCCTCGTGCTGTCTGGGATCCCCTCGCTCGGCGTCCGCTCCGCTTGTGGCCTTGCTCGATAGATTTTCGATGACAAATAAGCGTCGAGGCGGGCCATTGGGAGGGAGAAGATGCAATAAAATCCGCTCCACAAGACGAATATGGCTCGCAGAGCACATCTCATCTCACAAAACCAAAGATCATTCTCCAGGCCAGTCCATATCGGTTTGAGAACTACACAGCAGCCCTTGTAGAAAAGCGGTGACATTAAAGGGTTTGGCGAACGTTGTAAATGCCTACTGTTACTCGCCTACTTTTCTTGTGCACTTCTTCAAAACCTACATGATGGAACTCTCTCCCTCTCTCTCTCTGTGTTATGTTGAGGGGCAGCAAACAATAAAATTTCCCCATTTTGCAATATTTATTCCAACTCCTGGCGGTTGTCTGGCCGCAAATAATTCATCGTAACCGAGCCCTTGACACATTCAAAATTCGATATCCTCTGGTCGCCGCCGCCGGATAGCCTAAGCGCTTAGGGTGGCTGCTGTCGAAGGATTTCGTTTCAACGTCAACTACACCACAACGAGTTATAGGGTTCAGGGTAACCAATTGGCGTATTTTTAAAGCGAGACCACACCACTTCTTGGTCCTTTTGCGTGCCGCGCTCCGTTTCACTTTCAGCAGCTCATAACGAAAAGCCGGGTCCCTCCGCCCTGGCCACCTTCTATCATGGTGCCCTCGAGCTGTTCACCAAGAACGAATAGTAAAGTATACTGGGCGCCCACGAGGACAGGGCCCACGGCCATTAAATAAGTGTAAAAACAAGCATTGCAGAATGAAGGAAAGAAAATGGGGGAAATGGAGGAAAATCAGCCAACACACACAGACACACACTCGGAGCCAGAACTCCCTCTCTATGCCTCTCTCTCGCGCTGTCAAGCCCCACATTATCCGATAAATGAATCAAAGGATATAGGAAAACAATCTAGCATCACAACCTGGGCTGGGAGTGCACGGGAACTCGTCTGAATCATCAATGTGCCAACCTCATATCCCCTTTTCGGGCAAATTCACATCCGGGTGTGCGCAGATCCCCTTTATTTGACGTGCACCGTACCCGAGTCAAGTTGGTTCGAGCCGTGTGCTGTGTATGTGCGCCAAGGGGGTGTATGTGTGCCCTTTTTTGCAAATTTGCAAACCACTCCCAATGAATATTGTGCTCGGGAACAATATCCTCGCCGCCGGCACGCGCTTAAAACGCCGAACAGTGGTGGATTGACGTAAAAGTTGGCCAGGAGCAGTTGCCCTGGGGGATGACAGGGTGTATCCTTTCCCTCTGTTTTTGCTGCAAAGGTACTGCTGCTGCTGCTGCTGCTGCTGCGTGCGGTGTTGTCGCCCCTATTACCCTGGCTTTGCCCATAAATTTGCACGCACAGCTCTCCGCTACCTCGCTGCTCGCTCGCGCCCACCTCCAGGATCATGTCACGTAACTTCCCGCCCCACCGTCCTCAATCCCAACCCCCCCCAACGACCATCCTAGACCGTTACATTCAAACGCACACATCAGACTCTGGGAGATACACGCGCAATGGTAAAGGCAAATCCGAAAACCATTCCGTTCAGGGTGGGGTTTGAACACCACGACACACTATTGCCGGAGAAGCGGAACCTGTACCTCGTTGGAAAAACATGGGATAGGAAAAGGCTCAACTCTTTTTCCCCGGCAAACGGGAACCTGGGGACGACGGCAACGACGATGAGATTTAAAGCGTTGTTTGGTGTCGTTAAAATCCTGTACCAATACAACCGCAAACCGAACCGTATGCTACCGTCCCGGGCAAATAAAAGCGTGGAAAATCGCGACGAGCAATTGGAGTGCAGAGGGTGAAATGGAACTCACACTGTCTGTGGAACGATAGTGACTGGGGCAGAAGAAGCAGACCAAAGTACTTAAAAATGGATTCATTCACCTGATCAACACATTACGAAACGCATGGTTGAATAGTGTACCAAGCTTCTGAATGGAAAAATAGGAATTGTCTTATTCACTACCTATTTGTATAGTGGTTTTTTGGATTTGAAACGACAAGGAAAACATTTTCCATAAATATTCATTTTTACTAACTTATATGAAGATGGTTTGGGCTTATCAAATTGCTCCTAGATTCATCTTATTAGTTATGAAACTCCTCCTACTGAATGGCTAGGCCGACATTCAGCAAATCAGTTTCATCGTGAATCTTAAAGATTCAAAAATCAAATTCGATCAATCTTGTCTAATGCTTATTGTTTAGATAATAAGTTTTTTGGAGCGATCAGAAAGTGGAAAAATAAGACTTATGTTTGATAAAACATCGTAGTTATTGCAAGAACAATTATTAACTTACCTTTTATGCAACTAAGGTGTGATCTTAGATCTGAAAATGTAAAACAAAACCACAAATGAATAAGAGAATACATAGTTAACTGAAAGAAAATCAATATAATTCTTAAACCATATTATCGAGATTTTTCCACAAATAAACAGAAAAATCACAAAACACGGGGACCTTTCTCCTGATGAATAGCGAAGCAACAAGTCACATATCCTAATGGTAAGCAGAAGGCCTGCCTCCTTCTTACCAGCACGCCATCGTTACCGCCTAAAGCCGACAAATCCCTAATCCGCGTAAACCTACTACCCCAAAGAGGAGACCCAAAATGCGGAGCACGAACACCGAAGACCGATGATAGTCGTCGTCTTCGCCGTCGCGCAACAGTCGGAATCACGCTCTGAAAAAGGATTTCCCCCCTTCCAAAGGCTCACCCAGGCCTAACCGTTGGGGGGCTGCTCTCGGTGGTGGTGGTGGTGGTGATCAGCATCAAAGATATGCAGAAGAAGGCTAAAGAGGCTTAAGAGGCTGTCACGAAATGGCATCATTACCCGCACACGAAAACAGATTCGACAGTCGATGCTCAATGGTGCTGCGCCTGCTTAGGGCTGCGCCTGCTTAGGGCTGTTGCTGCATTGCTTGTTTCGCTTGTCAACGAACGGCCACACGATGGCGACGACGACGACGAAATTGTCCCCAGCTCTAGGGCTAGTAAACACGCGAATCGTGAAGAACCACGGTGCCGGGACACGGTGGCAGCACACGATGGTCTATGTTCTCCGCGCCGATCGCGCGCCGATAGTGTCGAGACGAGGATAGACGAGAGAAGGAACGATGTTGCTACTTGGCCACACTTTTACCATTGGCGCCACATCAACAGCATATAATCAGTAGTGTAATAGCACATAAATATACACCATTCCGAGGTGGTGGTGGCCGCCGAGGCGGGTGCGCGTTTTGAAATTTAACGATTCGACGCCACAGCCAACGTGCCAAGCCCGTCTCTTCATTTCTTTTTTCACCCTCACTAATTCCTCATCCAGGGCACAAACCAGGGTGGAGAACAGGAAACCGGGAAAGACAAGTATCCGGCACTAGCTTCCGCCTGGTCCGGTGTCGGGCACTACGGAAGAGAGACTTTGCGTGGTCAATGCTGGCCCGGTCAACGATGAGCAGCGACCCACCTTCCCGTCAAATATGGACAAAGTGCGCGCTAGAAGGGCCATAATATTTGCTTCAATCAGCGCGAGTGTGTGGTCTCTTCCGGTTCATGCATGTTTAAATATTAGTCAATGCTCTTACATTATGCTGCAGCATGGAAGGCCTTCCCCTTTAATCTTTCGATTACACTACAAGATATTGTCTTTTAAAAAAGCATAACCGTTGAACTATGCTGTTGTTAGGAATGTGAACATCAATAAGATGATTATTGAGTCACAAGTTCTTGGTCAACATCATGTACTCAAGAGGAGTGCAAACATGAGTCATAAAAAATGGAACTGATCAATAAAATTGATTTCCAATGATGTGGCACACAGGCCCACAGCATAATGGTTGAATGATGCGAGTATAATCTTATTTTTATCAATCAATTAATTGGCCTCACTGTATTGACCACTTGATTTCTAGTGACACAAGCAGTTTGCAATAAAAGCCAGCTGCTGCCAGCTGCTCTTCACGATGGACTTCCCATAGCCCACAATAGTAGCAGCCAGCAGCAGCAGCAGCATTGTCTGTTTGGCCTTTATTGAATGATAGCAACAGCAGCATCATCTTCATCATCATGAGGCACACAATCCATCTCACGCCGCATCGCATTCTTATTCCCTCATCCCGGATACTTTCTCACATTCTGACGCGAGCTTTTCGAACCGAATCCAGCAATAATTGAGCAAAAGTGGGTGTTGAATGGCTTTCTGGCATGTTTTCTCTGGCCCACCACCACGCCACCGCTCCCTATCTTCAATTGTCTGCCGTTCCGAACGGAATAATAACAAATCCTTCCCTATTAAGCAGCATCAGCAGCAGAGTATGTGTTTTGACCTCTACCCAATGGAGCCTCCTCTCCTTTAACCATCGCACGGTTCGAGTGTATGTGGTGGTCCGCTTGCTCCGCGCTTTGTAGTATAGAGGCGGGATCGTGTCAATGGGCCTACTGACTGACCGAACTGAACCCCGGACCAGCATTCCGGAAAGGACCCTGAGCACCAGCAGAACCAACATTCCGCGGGGAAACTCAATTGGATAACAGGCGGCCAGGCCAGCCAGGCCGGGTTTCGAACCCTCGGAGCCGGGAATAAATGATACGAAATGAAATGCCATCAATTCGTGCTCGTGGGCCATTCAGCTCGCGGTGGCCAGAGAGGCGGCAGATGGCCAAATGGCGACAGCATTAATTGGAGCTGGCAAATGAACGATACTGCTGTTGCCGCGATGCTACATCAATGCGATGTCCCTCTTCCGATGGCTGTACATTCCATTACAAAAAAGAAGCAAAGAAGAGAAGGAGAGAGAACTATCGAATCAAAAGAGCATAAATTGAAAAGAAAAACATCATAGATAAACAACATAATAAAACGGCACAATATTTCGCTTTTAAGATTATGAAATAGTCAGCACGGCATGGTGTTGACGATTAAATAAAGTGAATAAAGAAGCAGATAATCCAAAGCGACATCGAATTAATCAATCTTTATCCCGATACCAACTATAATCCAGAATGATATGGCATCATCAATGAAATATGCCGACACATAGGGAAAACATCATCATAAGCCCAACATTGTCCCAAGGTTAGGGAGGTCTCACCCTTAAGATCATGATCGCCCACAGCACCGAATAGGATCGGAAGTGGGAACCACTTCCAAAAGGTCTCTATCTATCGGGGTCTTTCTCAAATAGCTGTAGCAGCAGCCACCAGAGTTCATATCACCAATCTATCGGCAGTAAATTCCTTCACCCCCGTGATGGTGGAAGCGGGGAGGAAAAAAGGGGGCCACCGAGCTAACGGCTTCTTCGCATGAACACATGTGAAACAGCTTGGAGGGAAGAAGGCATTCCATGGCATCGATCCATGGACAACCACTCCAAAATCTCGTGTTGATCGCTTGTTGGTGATCCGCCAATGACTAGCAGTCTCGCCGCCGACTTCGCTGCTGGTTAGAGAGGTCGCTTACAGATGGCAACCATCAAGGAGGCCACTAATTTGGTCGTCAAGGCGTGAACCTTGCGGCACCGGAGGGACCGACTGCACCCTGGCCGCAGGGGAAGAATGTTTGCCCTTTTCGGAGCCCGCGGTGCGATAAAGAGCGATAAAGGGAATGAAGCCGCGCGTAACGCGCGCCAGCGAGTGTCACGGCGAAAAGGGTCATCCACGTGTGCCGAGAGTCGATTCCATGTCCAATGGCCCGCGGTCCAGTAACGCATAACTCAATTAACCCGATCAATATAGCTTCCACTATCTTGTTTGCGTTGAGATAGTTGGAGTGTGGAGCTCTTGATTTCAATTTGATTCGATTTGAATATCGCTTATTTGCTCTCACATCATGCGGTACGATGTTGTAGCAGGTCAGAAAGCCAATGACCGGCACAGCACCATGCTTTGGGCGCATGATGTTCTCGAGGAGAGACTCGACTCGGGTGAACGCAGAAACAAATCGCTCGGAGAATGAAGTGAAAGCGATCGTACGCGCAGCGTAGTTCCCTCCAAAAAGGTCAATGGTGAAGGTTAGGGATCGATAAATAGAAAACATTAATGACAGCTATCGAGATGGGCTGCTGGTGCTGCTGGTGCTGCTGCCGGTGAAGGTGCTGCTACCGATTGAAGTCCTCCTCACCTTCTTCTGATGATCGGCGGCAGCGCGTGCGTCTCTTAGTTGACGAAGGTTGACGGCCTGCCTGTTGGCTCCCGAGCGGACTCTAATCGCTAGCGGGCAACTAACGACGACGGAGAGAAAGTTGCCAAGAGCCTACGAGGAACAAACAGCGTCCCTTTTCCATTCCCAACAAGGCGCAAAATCTGGATGCAAGACCATCCAGGGGCAATCTCTTCTGGAATCGGCCAGCAGTCTATACAACTAGCGAGAAGAAGCAGTCTAGTGGTCGCGTGTGGCTGACCATCTGGCCATGGAGCTCTTCACAGCTTGAATTGACCGATTGACCTATCTCTTTCCTGATGCGCACCACTACCACCCGGGCTCTGGAGAACCCTTTCCAACAGAACTCCACATGGACACTAGAGACGTCTGCAAAATAGAGCGATGATCATGATGATGATGATGATGTTGGGTGGTGGCAGCAGCATAAAAGGAAAGGTGAACATGGACCACGACGAACCACAAACCGCGAAGAGAAAGGTAAGAGAGTGTCCACAGAACAAAGCAACCAAAGCGTCTCGTCGCGTGGCGCAGCAGCGTCATTCGAGATCATTTGTTACAGATAGGGTTGGGAATGGGGGAGTGGGGCATGGCCATTGTGACTGCTGCTCGTAGTGGGATCGGATTGAATCGTCTTGAGGGCGAGCACAAGTCGAGGATAAAGAAGTCACACATCGTTTGCCGTGTTATGGTGACTTCAAAATCCTCTTAAAGCACTCTCTAGTCTCCTCGCAAAAAAATTATGCCTCGTAAAAGTTCTGCAGAGAGCATGCAGACAGTCTCCGTCTTCTCTAACCAACCGAGAGCCAGCGCAAGATGAGTTGTGTGAACAATATGAGTCAGCCAGAGCCAGGGAGAGATTCATGCGAGAACAAAACATCTGCTGCCACATCTTGGTACAATACGCGCGGCCCGCGATCGCGGATTGCCATGATGCCACTCGACGAAGCAGGCTGCGAGCAGCTTCATCAACCGGACGCCAAGCGAAAGGTTGGCTTCTGGCTGCTGGCTTTGCCCCTTTGTGCTGCCGCAGAGAATGGGGCACTGGTGTGGATGGAGGTGAAACATTAAAATTTCAGCTCCACGCGATGGAGACCCACGTAGTAGCTAACCCGGCGAGCACCAGTATCTGCAGCAGCCGTTCGTTGCTGGATTACGCGCTCCGAACATCACATCGCGGTGTTCGCATCTATTACTACGACGATGGCCCCCGCTGAACCGAGAGATAGTAGGATGAGGAGGAGGTGGTAATGTTTTTCCATCCATCGCCATCCAGCGGCAGCAGCAGCAGCAGTAGCCAAAGGGTATTTGGTTTTCGCGTGTGCTTTATTCGTTTTATTCCGCTGTCCCCTCCACAGAGAGCGAACGAGGGCTTTTATGACCCCGGCGAATGGGGTGTGATGATGCCACCAGCCAACAGCAACCATGGCCAGGGCCAGTTCGAGACCTAGGCTTGGCATGATTTTTACGACCCCGAATGCTTGTGCTTGTGCTGAAATATCTGGTACCATCGTGGAGTTTTGTAAAATATTTTGTTCACATTCGGCATGATCTTGAGAAGGTGAACCAAGAGAGAGAGAGAGAGATCGTCTCGCCCAAGAAGCGATAACGAACCGGAAGAAGAACAATAATGCCCGGGCCCCGGTAGGAAGAGAATAGAAAAATGTTGTGTGCGTTGCAGATGGACTCGCATAGATAGTCGGGGGGGCGCACTTTATTGGACCAGTTCCGGTGTATCGCTTCTCATCGTGTCGGCAGCCTCAACAGGGAGCACTCCATTGGCCCGAAAATTGGCCACGGTATAGACCGGCAGCGCGTGGTGAGCGCTCTAATGGGGCATCCCGATGAAGTTGAACCTAATTCAAGGTTACATTTAATTGCTCCCCCAAGAACCGAATCCCAAGAACTGGCCCAGCAACAGCTACCACGCGGCGCAGCGCCCAGACAGAGGCACATAATCATAGGAAAAAGGAAGGGAAGGCCGATTGTAATAAGGCTCTTCAAGCATTTGTAGCTATGGTTTTATGCTTTTTTATGTTGCCATGTGAACTATGAGCGTCGTGTGAGTTTCGTAATGTTGCGCAGAGCCCAAAAGTGGATCGCAAACCGTGTACAGATCATGTATGGTTTTGTGGAATGAAGGGGCCCCGCGAGTGAATTGGAAATATTTGCATTCACCTCGAGGCTGCCGTCTTGGGATTCATTCAAAAGATTAGAGTTCCAAAGAGATGGAATTTTTGGCGGCCGGTATTTAAATCGCCGCCTCCTCTCGCATCATGCTTGCGGCAGCATATTTTTTTATGCTCCGCTGGTGTGCGTCACCGGAACTCTTCTTTTTACGCCGGGTTTTGTTTTCCCTTTTCTTCACTTTTTCCTAACGGCGGATCTTTCTTTTCTTGCGATAATTGATCGCTTCCGTGTTTCGCCGGTTTGCACAGTCCGCAGGCATCGTCAGCCCGAAAATTTGCGACGGCGTGGAACCGGCACAAGCACATCGTGCGTGCTTTGTGATCGCGGTGGCAGAACGTACCTTTTATCAAACGGGCGACGGATTAGATGCTCGCCTGAAAACACTGAACACACCGCGAATAACACCGGATTTTATCCGTTACCGCGTCGTTAGCACGATCACTTCACAGATTCACAGACTCGCGAAAATTTAGCACTTTTTTCACCAAAAAAAGATCGTTGCGGAGCGCGACGCGGCAGAATTGGCGAGGCGATTTCAAAATGACGTTGAATACGAAATTCGAAATTAATTTCGAAAACGCTGCGCTGTCAAATTGGTGTGTTTTGTTTTGATCCGGCTATTCGTCGTCGTCGTCGTCGTTTTCGTCCTGAACCGGAATTCGCGGATCTTTGAAACGATGGCCGAACCAAGTCAGACGGCAAAGAAACCCTCGCTAACCGAGCAGGAGCGGGATCTGGAGTTGCAGGCGTTCATCGAGTTCCAGAAGTAAGTTCCCAGGCGAAGCGGCCAAGTGCTGTGACCAACCTGCTCCGTTTCGTTTCAGAGCCGACTACCAGGCATGCCTGAAGTCGTTGCAAAAACTGCTCAAAACGCAGGAGGCCAACCCGAAGGTGCTGCACAACCGGTCGGTGGTGGAGTTCTACAACAGCGATCTGCGGCGCTACGATCAGTTCCGCACGGCCATGATCCAGCACACGGGGCTGCTGGGCGAGATCCGGACGGTGGAGATCAAAGATTGTGAGTCGTGTGCAGCGTACGTGAACCAGGCGATCGTACTGTACCACTTCAAGCAACCGCTGGCAGCCCTGAAGATCATGCTCGCAGTAATGGCACACTTTGATCAGCTGGATGATTATCTGCTGCGGAAGGCAGGCATATTTACTGTGCACTTGCTGCTGGACACGAACCAGCCGAAAAAGGCCAATCGATTGCTGGGAATGTTACAGAACCGTCTCGGAATTCAGGTGTACGCCATTCTGAGCGATTCGGACGAGGATGAACCACTGATCGATAACGAAAGCCGGAAAGATATCTCCGAGCTGCAGTTCGAGGAGTTCCGCAAAGAGTTCCGGCTTATTCTGATCCGTTCGAATCTGCTCAACGGCAAGAAGAACATGTCGATCCCGCTCGAGGACACCTCGGAGTACTCGATACTGAAAGGGCACCAGTATTTTCTCGGAAACGATTACCAGATGGCGGCGAAAGAACTCTCGAAACAGTTCACCAACGATCCCGTTTGCGTACAGCGGCACGGTGAAGATCAGAATACGGTTCTGGCGAACGATATGGGTGTGATTCACTTCTCGGTGAAACACTACGCCCTGGCAGCTCGGTTCTTTCAGCAGGCACTGCTCTTCGATCAGGCAGCCACGGAAGATACCTCGACGGAGAAAGTGGAAGGTTCGCCACTCTACTGCGTGGGGGCAACGAAACGACCGGAAATACTGTACAACCACGGGCTGGCACTGCTGCACCTGCAACGGCCTAAAGAGGCTTTCGAGTGTCTGCTGATCGTGCTCAACTCGTACCACAACAATCCACGTCTCTGGCTGCGACTGGCCGAATGCTGCATCATGGTGCATCGTCAGGAGCGCCAGCAACAGGGGAAAAACATTTCTCAAGGCGCCGTTGGAAGCGGTGTCCATCGGAAGTATATCCTGAATCCAGCACCGAAAACCCCAGTCGTCGATGGTGACCAATCGCTCGCCATTCCTGCGACAACGCTCGAGTTCGGTGCGCTTTGTCTACGGAATGCGGTCACTTTGTTGGAGCTCCACGAACCGGAGCTGGTGCGTCAAACGGAGAACTGCGATCGAACGGTAACGTGGGATAAGGTGTACGAAGGAGTACCCTGCAACCCTTCGTTACCGATGAAACTGGCATCGTTTAACAAACTGAAATGTGCAGTACTGGCCGCGTACAGTTTCGTGCTCAATACGCTGGGCGAGTACAGCTTGGGGTTGAAGTACGCTAAGCAACTGCTCACCGTAAAAGATCTTCCACAGTCCTATCTGTACGTTTAAGGGAACGCCAAAAGTGTTCAAGGAACGAACTAAATGCCCATTTCTTTTGCAGACTGCTTTCGCATATGTACTCCGCCGAAGCGCTCGTGATGATGAATCGTCCACTGGAAGCCCTAAGCTATCTGGAGCCCAAGTTTATCAGTGAGCTGACGGGCGATGATTTCGGAATGCGCGCTTCACCGCACTGGAACATCAATGCAACGGATGCAGCGCAGGCCGGGTCACGCGGGTCACCACACTGGAACATTAACTCGGCCGATGCCGCCCAAACCGTGATGCACTACAACCGGGCCGTGGTGCTGATGTTGAAGGGCGAATATGAGCAGGCAAAGGTGTCGATGAATGCGTGCAATCACCCGCTAGTAGTACCGCATCTGAAGATGCTGAACGTGTACCAGGAGCTGCTGCTGGGAAATTATGACAAGGTGCAGCTATTGATCCGATACGATACGCCGCATTTAATTTAGTTTGAGCAATAAAATTGTTCAGTGTAAAAAGTCCATCGATCGTTGATCAGGTTTTTTTAAATTCTTGTTCGCTAAAGATGTTAGTTCCCTGGGGGTGGACAACCCCCTTAACGGCGTTTGTTTACAAAACCACCCAACTCCCACCGCGCGATTCACAGAAAAGGTGCGTGCGAGCAGCGGTACAGACGGCGAACAATCGCATTTTTGTGTGCGATATCGATCATTCCAGCAGCACCCTCTCCCCGCTTATCACAAAACATGCCACGAGTGCATACGGTCCTCGGTTTACTGGTGATTGCCACTGTCGCCTCGCACGCCCAGAATGGCAACCTGAAGAATGTGGTAAGTAGTGCCTTCCACTCCCCGAAAACAACCGATATCTCCCCCACCCCCAAAATCTGTGACCTCGCGAGGATGGTGATGAAATGATCATTATTTGCTTACAGCAAAAACACCAACCGGCGCCCGTTTCCAGCGATGGCCTTCACCGGCTGGCGGTGGAACCGATGGCCTACTTGAATGAGGCGCTGGAAAAGCTGCTCGTCGAGCGTGTTGTGGGAACGGAAGGTCACGAGGAGGTGAAAAACTACATCGCCGATCACATGCGCCAACTATCGTGGTCCGTGGAGATTGATGAGTTCGAAGACACGACACCGATCTTCGGTCCGCTACGGTTTGCAAACGTGATCGCCTCCCTCAATCCGAACGCAAAGCGTAACCTCGTGCTGGCATGCCACTACGATAGTAAGTACTTCCCTGGCCAACGTTTTATCGGTGCCACCGATTCAGCCGTCCCGTGTGCAATGCTACTAACGCTTGCCACCACCATGCAAACGTACTTGGCCACTGCCAAGGAGCGGGACGATGTGAGTCTACAATTCATTTTCTTCGACGGAGAAGAAGCTTTCGAACGCTGGACCCCAACGGACTCGATCTACGGTGCACGGCACCTTGCGGAACGGTGGGAAAAAGAGGATCGGCTCAAAACGATGGACATGCTGGTGCTGCTCGATCTGCTCGGTACGCCGGAACCGAACTTTTACAGCTATTTCGGTGAAACCGAGTCCTGGTACGTGCAGCTGATATCGGCCGAGAAGCGGTTGGATGAGGTGGGCCACCTGGAGAACTACAGTACGAGCAGTGTGTCACCGAAGCAGCAAACCATCTCCTACTTCCGGCCACATTCCTTCAGTGCGGGCATTGAAGACGATCACATACCTTTCCTCCGCCGAGGTGTTCCCATTCTCCACATCATTCCAACACCGTTCCCCGAAGTGTGGCACAAGATAGAAGACTCTGGTGACATTGTGGATTTGCCAACGGTGCGCAATTTGGTCCGCGTGTTCCGTGTATTCATTGCCGAATATCTGCATCTGCCTTTGTGACGGTTAAAGACCGAATTGTAACATTCAATTCGTCTGAAAAGCAGTTCGTTGTTATACCGTCTGATATCCTCTTCCTTTCCAAGCGTGTACTTATTTAGGATCGTTTTTAACCGTTATTCATTTGGTAAACTTGTTATCAAACTACTGAACCATATCATATTGTGAAAAACGTGAAACACCATTTTAGACCAACCCAACTGTGCAATAAACAACTAAATTGTTGACAATACTTTAAACGGCGGAAACGTAGTGTGATTCTGTTACCTCCCCCCCACGATGCGGGTTGTTATCAAAGTTACGACCGTTTTCCTTTCCCGGTTTGGCATTGTTCGTTTGTACATTTAGATACGTGAGCTACCAGTTCTCGTGGACAGCAAAAAACTTAGCTTGATACTCCAGCTTGAACCATTTCAAAATCGAGAGGGAACAGGAGAGCGTATTACGGCTGCATTGTTGTTGAGCCAGTCTGGTGCACGATCTGACCCATCATTACGCTAATCTCACGCACAATCAAACGTTGTTCCTATATTAGCTTCATATGGCTGCTCATCTAAAATCGTTGATTCGGACACATTTCGTTTCGAATTAAATTCATACTTTATTTTCTAAAAGACGTCTTTCGTATTGTTTGTTTCGTCTTCCAGGTGATTGCCGAAAGGAAAGAAGTTGAAAGCGTTCGTTCAACTCGTTCGATGTGATACAACTATCTGCTAGTTTTCGTACAAATGTTTGCCGATGCAAATTGCTGATAAATGTCTTTGAAATGTTCAGCTGCTTATCGTCTAACCCTATCGCCGCCTTACTACAATACTTTTTTTTCTGTTCGGGCATCTCATCCCGCTCGCTTTCCTCACATTCCCTCGAGACTAGAATACTCTTTTTCCGCTACTGGACCGACGGTTCGGTCGGAAAAGCAACCAAGGACCTGGGCTACGAATTCAGGCTTCTGTGTTCTGTTGTGATGGCAGTTTGCGTCTTCTGTTGTTCCTAACTGCCACAGTACGGGTTTACCGTTTTCCCTGCAATATTATCTAAGCTCGAGCTAGTCCTTGTTCCTTTCGTGGGAAGCACACTGAGGAAGGCGATGCGAAACGATGTGTTCGCCATCGGGATTTGTGCTTGCCCGATAACCCGGGCTTTTCTTGCGTGTGGTTGTGGATAATTGGTGTCGAAAGTGGAAAACTGTGGAGATTTTGGAATACCGGTGTATTGTGAGAGACTCCATCATTGTAGTAACTTACAGAAAAGGAGAAAAAACTATTACAACTAGAGGGAAGATTGCTTGATCGTGGTGCTCATCATAAGCTAGTGGAGAAGGAAAAAAGTTGATTTGTTTCGATAGCCACTTTGCAAAATCGGTACCGTCCCGTTGGTATCGGATTGCGATTGCCGGCTGGAAGAGAATAGTGATAATGCTTTCTTACAAACTACAATAGGCGCACCGGCGCGCGGAACAGTGTGATGGATGGAATGTACGGGGTGTGCTTTAAGCGATTGCTCAATCAGATCTCTTCGGTGAGCGAAAGAGAAGTCGGTGCAGAATCTAACTGGCACTAGATTTCGGTGTAAAAATCAGGTCGGCCAATGTTGAGCAGCTTGAACACACTCGGCAGTAGATACTGCGTGTTGAAACCGATCACACCGTACGTGAACAGTTTGTACGATAGCTCAACGATGATTTTGTTCTTATTCTCGAGCGTATTCTCTGACTGCCGGAGCTCATTTTTCTCTGCGCCAAGCAAAAAACAAACGAACGCGTACGATACCGATTTGGCAAAGGCACGCGAAGCGACGATACAACAAAGACCGAGTACAGTACGGAGCAGCAGCAGTCCGAGTTGATTGTAAGAAGGCCAGATGATTTCGAAAGGAGGTGGATGTGCCGGTTGCTGGAACTCGCCCAAATGATAATGCAACCAGGCACCAATCTCGATACCAGCACAAACGCTCACAGTCAGTGCTGTGTCTCCCCTGTAAGAAGCAGATTACCGGTTAAAAAGCATGCGGGCCCCGGGGGCGACCTTTGCTTTCTTACCTCGTTGGTGTCCATTTACCGGAATCGGGATAAAACACAATCAACAGTATGGATATGGTCAGCACCAGCAAGGGAGACCAGCGAGAGGTGACGATAATGGTATCCAATCGATCCACCAACGGTATCAGGGGTATCATAAGCAAAATGACCAGCACTAATCCAGCGATAATGTCCTAAAAAGAAGCCAATAAATTATCATCGATTTTTGTTTGGGGATCTGTAGTTTTCCACGGCTTACCAGAACGCTGTGCATTCCAAGGTACACGCGGCTGACACAGATGACCGTACACCATACCAGGGCAATGGCCAACCCGATCGGTAGCGAGTAGATGTACCGGTTATAGGTATAGATTAGCACGGAAAACGGTATGGCTACTGCGACCATCGCATGCGTCGAGGGCATTCCGTACTCAAGGCCCCATTTTTTCTGTAATCTCGTCACCGGATACGATGGCCGTGGCCACCGGATAACGTCCTTAAGACTTTGGCCTATCAAGAGCAACAAAAGAGAAGATCATCATCAGCATTAACCCATCCAGGAGTGGCTGTTACCCGGAGTGCCGTACCGACATACATAATCGCTGACCAAACCATGACAACGCGCCGGCCGACCGCACTGTCGATGTTCCAGAACCAAAAAGGGATGAACGTGGCGTAGAAGATCTCGTCCCCCAGCTCGGTGCCGACGATAAACAGCACATACCAGAAGTAATTCGTCACACGATAAGCATTATCATTGTCATCGATCTTCTTGTCGGTGGCGGTGTGAGTCACGGAGGGCGAGTTACCGTTAGCCATCGACCCTTTTTTTGTGGTACCATTTCGTGGCGACGACGATCCGGCCGTTCCTCCGTTCGAGATCGATGTTGCCTTCTTGTGTTGGTTCCGCTCGTAAACGATTCCGAAAAACTCCTGCACCTTCACCACCAGCTCCGGGCTCTTGAGGTATTCCAAAAACGAATGCATGTCGACCGGCGACTGCGTTTGTTATCTTCTCCACCCGACGGTATCACTGAAGGGGTGGCCACCCTTCCTTTATGACCGACAACACCACGTTTTCCGTTCACGTGCTTGCGTAACGGGAAAATCACGGCACTAGTGGGAGCACATTTTCCCGGAGGGGGGGTTTACTAGCGAAGGCAGTACAACAAGGAAGGATACTGCAGGTCCTGCAAAGTCCAATCTCACGGAACCTCACGGAAAACGCCGCAGTATTTTTGTGTTTCAGCAGGACACCTGGACAGGCCGTATAAAGCCCGCAAAGGTAGGTTTCGTGAAGCTATTTGCGGCTGATGGTAAACAAACCTCCGATTGTCAATGACAGCGGCCGCGAGTGTCAACGAAGATCTGCGTATAAACAAAACAAGTTTTTCAAAACGTTCCGCGACCAGCGTTAGTTTCCGCGTTTTTCGTCAATTTTCCGCCCCTTCCGTGCGATTTCTCGTGTTTGTGTGTTTTAATTAACGATGCCCCACCGGAAGAAGTCCACCAGCACGACCGAGTCCAGCAGCGGTAGCTCGTCGGACTCCAGTTCCTCTGGTTCGGATTCGGGAAGCTCGGGTGGATCGGATTCCGGGAGCTCCAGCAGCGAAAGTGATTCCTCCAGTTCCCAGGAACCGACAACGAATCGATCTGCAAACAGCACCGGCAACGCAAACACTTCTACAACCGGTGGTACGTATCTGTGGTCTAGCGGAGTAAGGCTTTCGCTAACCGGACTCGCGTTTAATTTGTTTTAGCTGCAGCATCAAAAACCAACGATAAAATCACTAATCGTCGTACTTCGGAAGTGGCCAGCAATGCGACCAGCAAGGCGGGAGGGACGGCCGCAGGTAAATCGGATGCTAGCAAGGATAAATCGCTCGCGGCCAAGCAGAAGAAACTGTCCAAAAGCTCCATCTCGTCGAGCGAGGATGATGATTCGGATAATGAAAGACGCAAAACCCAACCCACGACCGGAGCTGGTGCAAAGAAAGGTCCGTCCGCAGGCGAACAGGCAAAGAAGAAACAACAAAACTCATCCGCTGCTACAAAAACAAGCTCCGGAACGGGCACAGTGCCGATTACGGGAGGTAAAGTGCCACCTTCGGTGATCAAACAGCAACAGCAACAGCACAGTGCCGCTCCCATCACGAAAGGTGCAGCGAAAGCCAGCACCGTGGTCAAGAGTTTGAACAAACCCTCGGCGAGCGGTGCTTCAGGTGTGACCAGCACTTCGGGAACTGCAAAGAAAGCGGGCCAGTCTAGCCATCATTCAGCCACATCCGCACCCGCTACGAAAGCGAAGAAGAAAAGCATTTTCTCTCCGGTCAATTCCTCCGAATCCGATGGTGAAAAGTCGGCCGATGAGAAGCAGGATTTTAAGGATCGGCGAACGTCCAGCTCAAGCTCAACGAGTGGGAATGCGGCCGGCGGTGGCACGGGTGCTGCCGGTGGTACTGGATCCGATCAGTCCGATAAGGCAGCAGGATCGGGATCAGGGAATTCGGGTGCCAATTCTTCCGCCCTACAACGTGGCCGTGGTCGTCCCCGAAAAGCGTCCATGCAGAGTGCCACTAGCACACCGAAACCGGTCGCACAAGTGAAACCCCTGCCGGCGGCCACGACATCTGCGGCACCAAATAGCAAAGCGTCCGGCAATTCAACCTCTGGCCCCTCGAGCAAACCGGTGAAATCTCACATGACTAACCTTTCATCGGCCACGTCCAGCTCAAGCGATTCATCATCAAGCGGTTCGTCGGACTCGGAAACAGAATCTTCGGATGATTCTTCACCTTCGACAGTGCCGACGGCACAGCAACCGAGGAATACCAATCTTCCCATGAAACGGGTACTGGAACGGACACCGCAGAAAAGCAACGCCAAAGATGGCACCAATACCGTAGGAGCGGGAACGGATTCGGAACTGGATGCTACCAAGCAAACGCGCAAGCTAACCCGTTCCCACAGTACGCGTAAATCGAAGCACCTGCTGGGGAAGAATGCTACCGATTCCGATTCCGATGCGGACAGTGTAAAGCGCTCGGCATCCAAGAGTCCGGTGAAGAAACCACCGGGATCCCTGTCGAAGGGTAAGGCCAAGAACAGTCTCTCGCATTTGAACTCAAGCAAACGTTCCAACGACACGAAGGTGGCCAAAGAGTCGTTCGTAGAGGAGACACCGATCGAGCGAAGATGTCCGCTGGAAAAGTGTGATTCCCTTGGCCATATGGGTGGTGTGTTTGAGAAGCATTTCACCCTCGAGGCCTGTCCAATGTTCCACAACATGTCGATCGAGCAAACGAAGCAGTTACTGGTAGAGCGTAAGCTGCGCGAAGAGGAACGCCGCCGGTCGGTGCCGGTGTACGAGAACTCGAAAAAGATCCAAACCCCGGAACAGAAGATTTACGCACAAAAGATTCGTGATTTGCGGATGCGCTTCAAACCATCGGTACCACCGCCGACACCAGCACCTGGTGCTGAGCGACCGAAGCCATTAATCGATCGCGATGGAAACGAAATCGAACCGGAACCCTCCCTCGAAGGTATCGTACCGGATTATGATCTGCAGCTGTTCCGTGAAGCTCAGGCACTGGCGAGTGAAAGCATCGATAAGGAACTCGGTGACATGGTGACGGGCAAAGGCACAAAGTACGTCTCGATGGGACGGCATTGCATGCAGGTGTGGTACCAATCGCCGTACCCGGATGATGCTACCCGGCTACCGAAGCTTTACTTGTGTGAATTTTGTCTGCGTTATCAAAAGTCGGAGGTCGGCATGAAGCGACACGCGGCCAAGTGTGTCTGGCGGCATCCACCGGGTGATGAGGTAGGGGAATGAGATACTGAAGAAGGGATACGCAGGCAGAGGATAACCCTTCTGGTCATTTGCTTTCAGATTTACCGCAAGGGAAAGCTTGGTGTGTGGCAGGTGGATGGAAAGCGGCACAAGCAATACTGTCAGCATCTTTGTTTGCTGGCCAAGTTCTTCCTCGACCACAAAACGCTCTACTACGATGTGGAACCGTTCCTGTTCTACGTGATGACTTTGGCAGATAGCGACGGATGCCACACAGTCGGTTATTTCAGCAAGGTAAGTACCTACTTTGCATGACTAATTCCATTCCACGTGTGTACTTTTAGTGATATTTCGATAATTTTTGGAAATTTTAACGTATAATTCTGATTCATTATTGTGCATTTAAATTTATTACTGACCGATTGGAACCGATAATCGTTTGGCAGTAGGCGCTCGGGAACATTGATGGTAGCACAAGCTACGATATCTATTACGTGGAATGCCAGCTGCTTGGGACGGAATTCGAAGCTGAAGTGAACGGCTGGGTCATAAGCGAAAGCCTACGTGCATTGAGCTGGTGATTTTTCAATATCAGCTTGATAAAGGATCACTCTTACGAATGATAATGAAGAAAAAGGAAGAACCTGCCATGCAAACGCCTACTCAATGCTTTGGACCTGAGATAACGGAAAGAGATATTATGTCCTCAAAATTTGAAAAAAGTTTATAAAACGTCGTACGATTGACTGAAATTCTAATTTATATCAACTTTAACTTTAAATTATTCATTGGATACTTTAACCGTTTGTTTCATATCATCATATTAAATGACAATTTATTTTCTTGTGTTATCGAAGTAGCCAATTATAGATTTTCGTCCTTGAAGATAATTTAATACGTGAAGACAACCTAATGTGTTTATTATTTATGTGTAAAAGTTCCATGAAATGACCATTCAAATTCGGAGAATTGGATACTACAAACTACGATAACGGTTTGGATCGGAAAAAGCGAAGAAAGGAATCCTTTTCTAGCATTCCTTTTGCTTATCATGTCTTGTCTCTCACCCTTTCTCTCTCTCT
>NC_064877.1:87123146-87133146 GCF_943734665.1 Anopheles aquasalis
ATGGATGGATGGATGGTAGACCAAACAAATGGCTTCACGCGTCGCGCTACTAGTGAACGGAAACGCGTTCCGCAGGTTTCAGCAGGAGAAAGGAAAGCCAGACACATACACGCTCACACCACCACAAAAAAGGCTAGACATCATGGGGATGAGGACAAACCAGACAACCAGACAACAGAAGTTGGGGAAACGCAGGATAATAAAATTTGATGCCGCACACCGATTCTTTGCTGCGCCGCGCCGCGCCGCGAGTCAGTCATTGTGCGAGTTTATGTTTTCGCTGGGGGCCATTCGATTCCGGTGGCACCGCCTGCCAGGATGCTGGAGCTGGAGGTCGTTTTTTTTATTCCTTTCTTTTTTTTATTAATTTCTTCATTTCACGGCGAGACTCGTCGTCGTCGTCTCCCCTTTGGTGTCGTTGCGCTGTTGTCTGGATGGTTGTGGTCGCTGTTGCTAAATTCATTTTTGCTATAATTTTTGCGACAGTTTGTAAGGTTATTGTTGCACATGGCGCGCACGGTTTAGGGTGAGATGAGGTCGATGCATCTGATCCTGATTCGCGACAGAGCGACATGGGCCCCGGCCTGGCTCCCAACCTCGGTTCCGTACCTTTTGATACCAATTATCTGATTGATGTGTGAGTGTGTGTTTGGGAAGAGAAGGGAAGGCGAGGTGAGGTGGCCACGGTGGGTTCTTTGTTCCGGTCCGGAGTCTGCCCTCTTTTTGACGGGTAGTGGGAGGCGACAGGGGTTGGTTTGGCAGTTTTGAACGGTGTTTAGTGGCAGGCAAGCTACGACGCGACGAGTAGCATGCCATGACTGACGCCGGTATGGATGGATGATGGTGTGAACGATGGTGGTGTGCGCATTGTTCTAGCAAGCCGCTTCATCTTAGTTAACATATGCATATAGTTACTGTACAAGTACTTCCCGGTTGGTTGTTAATAGCAACACAATACTGGCCTGCGGTTCAGCCAGCCCCTCTGCGTCACTGGCCAGCTAACCAACCTGGCTGGTTGTCTAATACAGGATGCAACCGTATGTCCCACTAAGTCCTAGAGCAACGAAATGTTGTAATACTAGGCTGGCGGCGTGCAATCGGGTGTACTGTGTGGATGGATTTACCGGCGATCGAGATATCGACGAGAAATGATTTATTTAATAATGCATAATTCAAAAACAGCTCCTTCAGTTCCTGCCTTTGGCAAGATCTGCTTCTTCACAATTATTACCTTTTCATCGATTTGTCTCTTACGTCTGCCGCCCGTCTTGGGCGGCTGGTGTAAGGTTATGTGGCTATTGATCGAAAGCATTATTCAAATGAGCAAATTTGAATTCTACATCCAGTCATAAAATCAGAGAATGGTGCCATTAGAAACGGTCCCAGTGGGCCAGTGCACCTGTCGTTGCGTTGCTTCGATGTCGTGCTTCCAGCTGGACACTCCAAACGACCCAAGGGAAATCGGTCGTTTTGATGCTTCACTTTGGATTTGGTGACTGGACATAACCTTACTGTCTTTTTTCGATGTCGTTATCGCTGCTTAGCATGTGTTTAGCAACAAACAAAATATGTTTACCATCTGCTACACTCGCACACATAATGTTTTCGCTTGTCCGCTCAATTCGAAGCCAATTAAATGGACTTTCGCGACCTCATCTCCAAACCAGACAGCTACACCTACCTTCCAACGCCCTGTATTGGATTTATGACACTCGGCGTACTACATTTGTGGAAAAGGCATCTTCTTCTGGGCGCACGGCGGTGGATTGATCGCAACGGCACCAGTGCCTTTGGTCACCACCAATAAATAATCCACTCGGTGACTCGCTGGTACCTCGGACCATCGAAATCGAATTCGAAATGCTAAAAAAACAGAACCAAGCATGGTCTCCTGTGTGTAGGCCCGGGGTTTTGTCTCGTAAGTAAATAAATAAAAATATGAAGAAGATTTATGGAACTCAATTTGTCGTTTAGCGAACGCGCGCGCTACCTACTCCCTTTTCGGGCACTCCGAAGGCTGCCGCCAAGCCGTAGAATAATTTCACGCCTTTTTCACGCCTGTTTCACCTTCGCTGTCACCACCAACTGCCCAGTGCGCTTCGCCAATTCGCGAATGTCTTCAGATGAGCAGCAGCAGCAGCAGCATTACCAAGCCACGTGCGCGCTGGTTGCTCTTCTCCGTTGCTATGCCTTTTCGAGGCTGTCACCAAACCCGCAAGTAGTGGCGTGTGGCCGCCGAAGACAGCAGCAGCAGCCAAATGGACATACAAAAAAAAAACGAAAGAGAATACGATTAATGTGCCCGAAAATGTTGTGCAAAGCGTACCTACCCAGCAACAAATAAAGGGCAAATAAATTTCCAGCTCATAATTAACCTGACAACGCGCGCGACCGACTCCGTTGGTGAACTCCTGCTGCTGCTGCTTTTGCTGCCGATGGTTGCTTTGACTGTGCTCCGGTTTCTGGGGTCCAGCCGCTTTTATTTTTTTTTTGCTGCGTTTTCCGGTGTCGTTTGAGACCGCACCGGGTCCGTAGGGAAGATATGCCCAGGCGCCCAGAAGTTGATGGCAACGAACTCCCGAGGGTGGTGGCTGGGAATGTGCAGAGTGCAGGCGGGCATGTAATCAACCTCTCCGGAGATTGTTTGCTTAAATCATATTTCTTTCAACCTCCGTCCGCCCTCGGGACGGAGGGTTTCGCTCTTTTCAGCGCCACCGTTGCACCGAATTGAATGCAAATGCCATTTGGTGGTTGGCATTTTTGGTCTCCATGGCCGCGCCAATGCCAATTTTGGTGGTGGGTGGAACTCGCTGTGCTCTGGGTTGTGTGCATCAACTATTTATGGATTGCCTTTCATTTCTTTGAAATCTGCTTCTTCGTTTGTGTGTTGGTGGCCGGCTTGGTCTTGGCCCGCAAAAAGAAATGGAAGAAAAACGAAGGAAATTAATCCCAATTCCATTGGCCCCGTAGGAGACAGATTATGGCTGGCCGTTCCATGGCCACTCGATTTTTCTAATTTGCTCGCATCATAAACTGTTGACCACCGGTGCTGCTGCTGCTGCTGGTGGCTCGTAGTTTCCGCAAGCATAATGTTCCGTGGTGTCCGCGATGCCCGGTAGCGCCTATCCGTTCTGCAGATAGTGTTTTTGTGTTTTGAAGATACTCCACGGTGCGGTAGCACCAACAATATTCCCCGTTACATACATGCGCCTTCGTTTTATGATCCCCTCGCTCCTCGGTGTGAGGATGGTCGCATTTGAAATCGCGTCTTCAGCGATTCCATTCATAAAAGCCGGGTCTGCCTCCCGCCGGTGTGTATGGCAACATTTTTCGGTGACTGGCCGCCAAGGCGATTTGATGGCAGCACTTCGTTAATGGTTTCTACTAGAATGCGGCGAGCAACGCGCGCTATGCGACCGCAACCGCGGCCAGATCGTGAACGGAGCATTAGCGGGGTTCCCAAGCGCCCCACTCGAGACAGAGAGACAGAGAGAGAGGAGAACGGGGTGAAGATCGGTTCCGGAGATGGTCCGAACAAACGTGCGAGTGCCGGTGCCCAAATGAAATGTACATAAATTAGCACATATTTTATCTGGATTACCTATTAGAGGTTTGAACTGTTCTCTCCCTCTCTTATTGTGGCGTCGTTTTTGCTTTTTTCCATCCGTATTTGCTGCTTCCTTTCCGTTTTCGGTGATGGTGGGGTGGGGGGGAGCGATTCGCTTCTTACTTCCGTCAATGCGCCGGAGTCAATGAAATCTGCAATCAAAAGACGCAGGAAATGGTGCAAAGCACTCTTGTCGTTTGTCCGAGTGACCGGTGCTCCGGATCACGCAGGACGGCCAGAGTTTCTAGCCGGCAGGCAATGGTGGGCATCCGATTGGAAGGTTCTCAATTCAGCTCTTCCGTTTTCGGCCGTTTCTTGGTTTTGGCTGCTGCTGCTGTCGTCGGACAGTGCATCAGCGTGCTGCTAATGCTCTCCCCGTGCCAATGGATCGTGGATCGTGAATAGGAAACGGGAAGAGGTGGTGGGTGCGAGCATAGATGATCGGTGGAAGTAGATATCACCGGAAATTACCTGACTTAATGTTCCGTAGCCTGCGAGAGCCGCTATAGAGCTGGTTTGGAGGCTCGCCTCTGGAGGAGGTCGCTCCTGTCGTGAAGCGTAAAATTTAAGCAAAAAGCGCCACCCGATCGCCGGCGATCTCTCGAACCATCACCACCGATGGGCGGTAACACACAACACGTAAAACAACGCATGGTAAAGGCAGAAACAGAGAGAGAGAGAGAGAGAGAGAGAGAGAGAGAGAGAGAGAGAGAGAGAGAGAGAGAGAGAGAGAGAGAGAGAGAGAGAGAGAGAGAGAGACTTGTGTTTTTTGTGATGTGACCGCGCCCCTGGCCACGGAACGGTTCGCTATTGGTTTTCCCGGAAAACATGTGTAGCCTTTAGTGTACGGATAAATCTATCCATCCCCACTCACCACCTTCCATTCTATTCCTTCAAAAACGGAAAATTAAAAAATGAAAATCGAGAAAAATGACTCAATGATCGCGGGCGCGAGCGTACTCCGGCCGAGGATCGGGAACACAGTTGGATGGATAATTGGAATTCTATGTCAGATAGGAATGGGAATGGGCAGATTAAAACGATCCCTCTCCCACCCCCCGGTGTATAATTAGTGCTAATGATGATGATCATGATCATGATGATGGCTAGTGACGGATTTTTCGGAGCGACGGAGACGAAAGGAGAGCGGACTGGTTCGTTTTCAATTGAGATCCATTTTGTTTCAATTCAACTCTATCAGTGGTTGGAGTGTTTTTTTTCTCGGCTTTTTCCTTCGCGTTCTCAGTTGTTCTAAGCGTGTTCTTGGGGAGGCGCAAGTTGTTCACCTGTGAGGGAAACGAACCCGGTTGTTCCGCGCGGGCAAATTGAAAAGCAAACAGTACCAGTGGCTTTGGACAAGGATCAACATTTGTTGCTTTATTAGTTTGGAAGTGAGATTGTAGAGTTTTTGTTGATGAAAATGAAATCAATTCAACATTAATGTCTTTAGATAGATAATTATGATCGTACATTTAGAATCTATACGCCTATTATTATTTATTATTATTCCTCGCCTGGCTATTCTGGACCAATGCTGGAATATATCCTTCTAATATTATTAATTATATCCGAATCTCTCTGTCGTGGATATAGCCATCTTCCGACATAATAATTTCGTAGCACGTAGTGATCAACTTCGTTTTCAATGTCGAGGATAATGCATCTTATTTTGACTGTTAGTAATTCTAGAATCACTTTAGATATCGTAGAGGAGTTTGATCTTTTCGATTAAATCTTTTCCGAGAGATGCGATCCTTTTCGGTCCTTTTTGTTATGGTATCGTTTGATTGTAGAGCTCCATGATCCTGATTGCTAACTGTATTATGTTCGTCAATCACTTACTTTTTTACTGTTCTTCTTCAAAACTGTTTTAAGCTATGCGTTTTTGAGGATGCGTCGATGCTGTACGTTTAAATGAGCTTAGACTGCTTCAGAAGTGTCATTGAAAAACGATTTAAAACATGTTCAACTCCTAGACATTCTTCTGAAGCACAAAAAATATAAAAAAAGAAAGTATGAATCTATTTCGAAACTAAATACTGACTGTTGCGACCTATTTTCCAGTGGAAAGCGATCATGTAATGGTCCACTCGTGTTTCAATCTTTTATGCCTCCGATTGTCTATCGTCTCGCTCTTCTTCTCCTTCATCAGCCACATCTCTATCTTGTCTTGTTTATTGTTTGTATTTTTTTTATAGAAGAAATGTTCCAAAATTCACTCTCTAGCTCCCATCTAGTAGTTTTACGAGCTGTGCGTGCGGTAAAAAAATTGTAAACCGCTCTTAACACATCTCCATCCACTTTATTCCTTCACGGATTCACGGTTCGCGGCCATTCCGTCGTCTTGCCACCTGATATCCACCAAACGGATCCGCCAATCCACAAGCTGACCCTCGATAGCTGTCGATGATTATCATTAACACGAGTCGTCGGGCGGGTGCTGAGCTCCCGATTACATGTTGTCCGATAGCATGTTATTAGGTGCCTCCACGTTGGTCTGTGGTTGGTGCTTTACTGCTGCGACCCTGTGCTTGTTGCCAGCAGAAGGAGCAGCAGCAGTTGGAACTCTGCCAAAAAACAAACACCCAAGCTGCAAACTCTGAGGGCTCTCTCCTTCTCCCTCTCTCCGGTACTGGCTATTTGAATCTAGATGATAAGGATCTCCGGCTTGTAACCGGCGCTGGAGCGGACGAACTTACCGTGCGCGAGCACCGGGCATCAGTCGGCAGGCAGCTTTTATGGGATGCAATTAACAAAATATATTGAATCAGATATATTAACAACAATAAAAGGCAAGCACTGGAAAGCGGGCGCACAGTGGCACAGAGAGTGGGGGCTCCAAATGAAATGTGGGATTCATTTGCCACCCCTGTCCACCCCGGCTCTTCCTACGTCCCTGTTTGAGGCCACCGTTTTTGTTTTCGGATCCCTTTTCTGCCGTTTTCCAACCCCGAATTCGAATGAGCACATTGTGGCGTTGCGTTGCTGCTGCTACTGGTGCAAACTGAAGACGCGATCGCGTCTCCCAAAAGGGTCCCAAGGGGTCGTTCGGACTCGCTGCACACATTAGAGACAGAGGCAGGGAGGAGAGAGAGAGAGAGAGTGGAGGTCTTTGGCACCTTTCAGGTCGGATCATCGGAGCTAAAGATGATGGAACCCAGATAACGGGTTGGTTGTGGATTTTGTGGCCAAGAACAACAGTAGCCACGGCACTGCACTGCTCCCCGGTCCCCGGTCCCCGTGGTAATGATGGCTAGAGTAAGGGCGGAGTGCATGCAAAAGTGCCATCCAGTGGCGAGTCCGGTCATCCGGTTGGAGTCAGTGAAAAACCATAATTTAATGCAAATTAAAGGGTGTCATCGTCTTCGTCGCCAACGTCGTCGCCTTGCAAGTTCACGGTACTAAGCCCTGGGCTGCGACGCTTTGTGACACCCAGAGAGAGAAAGAGAGCGAATAAACTAAGCGAAAAAAAGTTAACAAAAATAAAAATAAATCATGATTGTTGATGGTCCCCACCGCATCAACCTAAAGCATGAAAAAACAATAAATAATGACGAAACGGAATGGGTAGCAAACGCGCACCATCACACTATCATCATCAACCCTCTCTGCCACCCGCCCTGGTGATGTGTCTTTTCGCTTTCGCCGTTTTTTTCGGTTTGGTTTGGTTTGGCTCGTTTTTTAGCTTTTGCTAATTATAGCAGCTAGTTTATTTGTTTACACTCTTGTTTGTAAGATCACTATCACTAGCTGTGCCCGGGGGCCCTCTTCTCGATCGGTGTACGATCGCACTCACATCCCCCGGAAGGTGGTGGTGTGTATTAATTGGCATTTCATAAGCCCACAGCATAAACGATTGCGCGCGATGCGCCCTATGCTAGCGCTTCACTGCCACAATGTCGTCGTCGCCATCATCATCATCATCATCGTCATTGTGTAGATTTAAGGTGCTTGTAATGAGGATTTTCTGGTGCATTTTTTTGTCCGTTATCGGTGCGGAAGGGTGGGTGGGAGGGGCTGCTAATTTGTTCTCACATTCACCACATGTGGCTGTGGCCCCTCCGAAAGCGAACACATGTTTTCCATTCGTTAATGTTGCGTTATCGCAGAGTGATGATCGGGGTGGGATAAACAATGGTGTGTGCCACGCCAAGATGGATGTGTGATCGTAAATGACAAATTAAAGCAGTGGCAAAAAGGACACATTGGTACCGAAGGATAGCGTTGGCTCATTTTTACGTGGAGAGCATCGCTACGATCATCGTGGTTAACAACATGGGAGTGTTTCGAGGGAGCTTCCAAGCCAAGTTCGCCGTGGCCGACTTCACATTTATGCTAATATGCAGTGCTGTATACATTATGCTAAACGATCGCCAAACAGACACACAGGGATTACGCATGCATATGCGAACAGCCACCACCATCACCACCATCGCCCTGATATGCTTCCGTTCTGTGTGCTTTAATGTGCAAATTGTCTTCTTCTACGCTCGACTCTAACCCTATTTCCACCGGTTTCTTCTTTCCTTTTCGTTGTAGGAGAAAAATTCGTTCCTCAATTACAACGTCTCCTGCATACTGACCCTGCCACCGTACCAGCGAAAGGGCTACGGCCGGTTGCTGATCGACTTTAGTAAGTACACCCGCTAGTAGCACTCTCTTATTACTCGTTTTACCGAGGGGGGGGAGGGAAATTTGGGGAACAGAAAGGGTACGACCGTGCACGTGTTCTCTGTCAGCGCGAACGAACATTTGCGGCAACGTCGCGATATCGTGAGTTTGATTAGAGTTCGGGGGGGGGCCGAGTGGGTGCACACAATTTACATACTTTCGCCATTTGCCATTTGTGGACAACACTCTCTCCCCCGCCGGGGGCGCGCTCTCGCAGAAAAACCATACGGTGCTGTCGCTGGTCCACCCTCATGTGTGATGGCTCATTGTCATATTTGCGATCTCGTGAGTGCGATAAGATATCAAAGAGTTAGGGAGAGTAGAGAAGGGGAGCTACGAGTAAAGGTGAAGGACCCCTGGAGTCCCTGGCGGACGAGAAATGGCCAACAGGATAATCGAATCCGGGGGATATTCTTATATTAGCTTAAAGGAATACGAGGGATTAACGTCCTTTGGGGATCCTCAAATTGTTTGCTGGCTTTGAATTCGCCACAATTTTGTCCTCGATCCTCGCCTCCTTGGAGCACAGCTGACAGCTGTTTCGATTTCGACAATTTTTTAAAAATATTTAAACAACAAAAGCAACATAGAGCGCGTGTCCGTTAGGTGAATGACCCCCCGGGGGGCGTTTCCAGGGGTTCCACTACAATTTACATACCCAACGCACGTAGGGTGCTGTACCGGAGTGGGGCTTATCGGGGTAAGGGATCGACCGGAAGTGCGCAAAAGTATGCCAAAAGCTGGACGGACGGACCATATGGGTTGGTTTCGGGTTGAGTTCGAGATATCGAGGGTCATGTTGTGTAGTAGATGTGTTTTATGGCGTTGAGGTCCCGGGTTTTGTTTGCCAGCTATCGAAGGTCGTCGTGCACGTGACCATAGGGGGCATAGCATGAGTCACAGGACATCGCAAGAGTTCAAGGCCCTGCGCTGTGAGGGAGATCTTTCGGAGGGAACTCCAGAAACAGAACCTGATGATTCCAGAGCCACGGTTCTCGATTTAAATCCCATCTACGGTACGGTTCGTTGACCTAAAGAGCCAACAAGCATCGCGGGCATTAGTACCGAACGTCTCGGTCTGTCTGAGCCAGCAAGCCAGCATTGAGAGAAAAACGCAATCATTTGCGTCCAGCAGCAGCGTCTAGCTAGCTGCTGTCGGCACACTGGTTAGACGTCAGAAACGACGTACCACGACGTGAAGATGGCGCCCACGAGCTAACCACGAGCGCTAGTTCCGTTTGCCTGCACCTGATTGCGTGATCGCAGTAGCCACTGACCAGCCGGGCCTTCGAACTCCTCAATGTTTAATGATTTATCGGCGCTCTGGTGTGGGGCTCTGGTGGTTAAGGGCGAGGTTTCTCGCGGTGGTGTCTTACCGTAGCGCCTAGTCTTGAGCGTTTGTAAAGAACAGTGAGTGCGACTCCCGAGGGAGGTGCACGCGATTTTTTCCACGCGAACACGGCGACGGCTGCATGGCGAGAGTAGTAATTGCACATATCCATTCAATCGAAACCACCCAGTGGTCCCGTCTGGACCAGAGACGCACCACAGACACACAATTACACTACGAAATGTTGCATGGGGGCCCCCGCTGTAAGAACGTTCTTCACTGGCCAACGGCAAGTTTGCAGCCCAAAATCTGCAGCCCAAATCGGGACCAAATTGATTTCGATATCGCGTTTCGATCGTCTTTTCCCGACCACCACTCCCGGTGCTGATGGC
>NC_064877.1:87135646-87143146 GCF_943734665.1 Anopheles aquasalis
CTCTTCCTGCATAGACCGACCGTGATGGCTCGTGATTGGCGTGCCGGCCATATCACAGCTGCGCTCAGGTGGTGCGTGTTGAGGCAGGTCCCTGGTAATGGGTTTGAGCGGCGCTTTTTCTCGGCCCGTTTTCGATGGCAGCTTCTCGTCTAGATCGTATGAGCTTGATCATGTAACGGAATGTAACGTTCTATATGTTGTGTTGAATACTAAGTGGCCAATCATTCATTCCGTTTGATTATCAACGAAATTTAAATTGGAAAATTAAAGTAACACAGGTTTTCTATTTATTATCAGGAGTATCTGTATTAATGAGTAGCATTATAAGCTGTAAAGTTGATCGGAATTAATGTCATTTCTAATGGTAGCTACAGCAGCATGCCTTGATTTCAGTTGCTGCCAGGTTTTTAATTGGTGTTGAAGTGTTGTTGAATTGACAGAATTGTTGTCCCATGTAGCTAATCATCATGATCATGAGCACATTTGATGATTGGAATCGCATATTGAAACGTTATTCCCCTTGAATGCAACATTGAAATTATTCAAGTAAAGTACTCGTTGTTCGTTTTTTCGCAATCTATAATGTTTTTTGTTTTGTGCATTATTTAATAAATTATCAGGGCAAATTTTCATTCGTGGCTGCTTATTTCAATGTACTACTGCTCTTGATCAGCATAATCTTAAATTTACTCACTCTCGTGTCCTTAAACATTCGATTGCAATGACTTTTCTAAAAAACTGAACAAAAATTCACTTTTAATGCATCATTGTATTCCACTACTTTACCTAACACCTGACTAAATTACCCAATTTTAAGCACTTTCTTTTGCACTCATACGCCACAATGGTCAGAATCAATGTGTTACTGTTCTGTGACCCCCTTCCTGTTGGGCATTGACCTCAAAATTAAAATGTTTCAAACCGAGTAACGTTATCAGTCACCGGGTGTGTTGCGGCGGATTAGCGCAATACCTCAAACCCCGGTAATGATCTCGTCAGTCAGCTTCTGCCACTGAGCGGATAGGGTTGTGATGGTTTGATCATTCCAGCTGCAGTCCATCCTCCCGGGAGACCCAAAAGATCATTCATCTCACGTCCATGACGCGTCGCGCAGCCGCACTGGCGGCGGTGATCTTGAACGGTGCAGCGAGCCAGTCTGCTGGTGGACGACGCCGGTGGTGTCAGTCAGGAATTATAATTTATCATCGGCAGCCGCCAGCAGTGTGCTGTGTCCGTGAGATCCGCAATGTTGTGCGCGAAGCATGTGCGCATTCCTTCGCGCCGCACTAATCGCAAAAGTATGCTTCTGCTGCTGCTGCTCGGTTACAATGTAATGTAATGTTACTGCCCTGTACAGTAACCTGTACAATACAGTAAAGCAAGCACCTAGGACTGGCACTGGACCAGTACAAACAGCAAACAAGCGAAAGAATAAAGTGCCAACGACGATCACTGGCGCACTCCGGCGGCGGCGGCGGCGGCGGCAGCAGTCCGGATCGTGACTAATTGTAGGGAGGAGACGATGTGGCCACACCGTCCACACTGTTGTGATCGTTGTTTCGATGTTGCAGTTTTGGGCGCTGGAAATGATGATGATTGATGAGATGGGAAATGGACCCCCTCCCCTGCTCTTCGTCGCGAACTGAACGCGAAAACTCAATTCACGCCGTTCATCAGTGGTGCACACAGGACACAACGCCATTCGTTGTTCACGCCGAAGGGCTCTTTGTTGTTTGATCGAGGGCCCTCCTGGTTTCAGGTGATGTTGCAGATTAAAACTTGCACACCAAAGGCCTGCGCCTGCTCCTGTGCCCTGTGGCGGTATTACTGCTGGACCATCATCATCTTCCATCCAGCAGCCCCGCCACCCGGGAGTACGCGCGAACGTAATGCGATACAATAAAAGGTGGCAGCAGACCTGCTTTGCAAAGAAGGAAGACAAGTGAAGGTGGCACGATAAAGCAGAACACAGAGCACAGAGCACCGAGAAAAGGTATTGTTAATGAAGCTTGATTGCGTGTGCATAAATTCTCAACTACCGTGAAATAAGGCTCCCCCGGTAGTAGTAGTTGTTGTAGTGCGCAACGCGCCCAACATCCGCTAATGACGTCGTTAGTTTAATCTGTTTATTTAAACTGATTATTACTTTGGTGGCCGGCGGCGGCTGCACTGTGGTCTGCTGCATCCGTAATGTGCATTCGCGATCGTTATGTCACCTGGGGGGAGTGTTATTAATGTTCTGGATTTTATTTTGGAGAAATACAACATCACGCTCCTTGTTATCAACCGCATTGGAGACCATCTGTTGCACACAAATGGCGCAATTTTCTGTTGTTGGAACATGTTAAGAAGAGCATCTTCCAATTTCCAATGATCACTCGCAGCGCGCGCGCGTTTGTACAGTCCACGTAATGTGCTGTAATGATACAGTAGTATCACTCGCCAATCATGATACGCATTAATGTTGGTTGAAGGGAAATTTAAATTGCACCTGGGGAGGACCCACCTGTTAATTAAGATTCATTTCTTAGCCGCAGCTTCCAAATCACAGTTGGAAAATTATCTTTTCAATTAGCTGCTCGATTTCTGGAGCTGCTGGTGAGGTGAATGATCGACTGGAATGCCAGGGAAAACCCCTGTTGCGGCCCCTTTTTGGGGTGGAACATTCCATCGAGAAGAACCACGGCCGTTCGCAGTGTCGTGGCCAATTGATTTGTTGCGGTTTTCGGTGCCGAAACTGCTCTCTGCTCTCTTGGCTTTCATTTTTCTTTCCGAGCGCTCGCACGCGTTTGTCTTTTGCGGCTTTGCATCTCGCGGGTGCTTTCGCGGATTCCGGGAGCTAACGGTTCGCGAAAAATCTGCTGTGGCGATAATTGATTAAAGAGTAGTTATTTTTAGCTGATTGGTGGTTGTGTGATGCTTTCTGATGGTACAGGGAATTCATCAACACCAACAGCAAGCAATAGGAAAAAAACTGCACAGAAAGCAACATCAAATTGGTACGAAGCAATCGAAACTCATCTCCTTTTCGGTTGGCTTAGTGACGAGGCATTGGAATGGCGTGGCATGCTGCGCCACTGGAACCATCTGTTGCTTCTTGTGCCGTTATGTCGGTAACACCAACAGCAACAGCTAAAAATAGTGGAATTTCTTTTTCCCGTTTTTTTGGCGCCACTGTTTGTTTAAAATGATGTATCATTTTTAATTTTCGCAACCGCACAACGGTAGAGCGTTGCTGTGTTTGTGTGGTGAGGATATTTTATTGTACCGCTTCAAATTTTTGGCGAAAATGGCCTCGAGGGAGGGGCCGCTTGGCTAATACGGTACTTCTTTCCCCGGGTGGGAACACTCTGCACGCGGTTTCACGTTTTAGCGTTATGCACCTGGTGCTTGCTGCTCCCAATTTTATGCTGAACGTCGTCGTAGCGCGCATCTGCAATGGTTTCGCGAATGTAGAGATTGAAGTGACTGATGTAAGGGATTAATACATGGGAACGAATCTGGTCTCAGCGAACGTTTTCTTCATCAATTTACGTTCTCCAGACTAAATTCTAGCTCTAGTAATTGTATTTCTATTTATTTGGAATCATTTTAAATGTTTACACTACGAAACGGGATTGATTCTTTTCCCTTTCTTGTTGATAAAGGATTGTAAATGTATTGAAGGATAATTTTGTTCAAAACATCAATTCCTTTTTGTTAATCTATTTTCTATTATTCATTCATTTTCACTTATTGGCTAGTTTCCACTTTTTGTTCATGAAGCTTTATAGTGCTCCTAGAGAATTTTGGCTTTTTACAATGTTTTCGCAGTTGAGATGATGGCAAAATCATCAGCAGAAAGCCATTCCGATGTAAATGTTGAATTTATTTACGCTGAAAACACAACTTTATTCCACTATCTCTTCCACAAAGAAACACAAACCATCTTTATTTTAAAGAATAATAAAAAGCTCTTCAAAAAATAGTTTGAATCCCCTCCATTCCTTTTTCTCTCTTTCTATCTACATATCCCACCACCAAAAAATGGTTTTGCAGCGAGACGATAATATCGATCGCCGCCACCTTCAAAGCGAGATCCCCCCATTCCGACACGATATAGTTTGTGGTACGGGATGTGGGATGCTTTTGCTTCCCATCGGTCCGGGGGCTCTCATCGCACTCATCGCGCATCCACGTGGCTCCAAGCACCAAGAGGCTCCTCTGGATGAGTGAACCTGTGGGGTTCGCGCCAGTCCATTCCGGATAACACGGCAGCCACAGAGCCACCGACGCCAAAGGAAGCGCTCACCGAGTACGCTCCTCGTAGCGTAGTGGGTCTCTCACGATCCTGGCGGGGAATTTGGCGAGGGCGATGTCCTGACGGTGACCTGCGTTGACCTCGGATTTGTGGGAGCCCACCAGGGAGTGGATGGCACGGCAGTGGCCGCGGCATGCGCGCCCGCGCACCGGGCAAACGATGCCAAAATCGTTGGCTCGGTGCATGGCACGCGCGGAGGTCGTTTGTGTCTGTTCTCCGGTGGCAAAACTATCGGCACCACCACCATAAGTTGGGCACCAAAAAGGGGTGGCGGCTCTAAAAACTACTATCGTGGATGCATGATGATGGTGCAAATGGCGCATTTTGCAAAAGAGAAGGTCCTTGGCATTAGTCCTTCGTTGTGAGGCTGTTGTAGCGCAAATGCACTCACACCGAGAGAGAGACCGGGTGTGTCCGGGAGTTATGGAGTTTTGGATATATTGCGTTATGCAACGGACGAGCAGCAGCAGCAGCGTCATCCTATGCGTTCTGCTATCCAAACAAACCCCGAAGTCTGTGGCGGGCCTTTTTTGTTTGATTTTCGTTCGAACCTTTTACGAGGGAGAGCGAGGAAGACAGTTTTTGGGAGGGGGGGGGGGGGGGGGGAGAATATTTGTCTATGTCTGTGTTTATGTGTCTGGGAAATATGAAGGGAAAATCGAATGCATTTTAGTGGCGTCGCGGCGTTATTGCAAAATGCTTCAAAGAGGGTAAAGCAGCCCCCACTCACCTTCCATTTCGATTTTCATTTCCCCGATCAAAGGACATCAGCAATTAGGAAAGAGGAGCCAAGGGGGCGCTATCTCTGTTTTGTGGTTGTCGTGTCGTTTGTCTCGTAGAATCTTTTCCATTCGATTCCACTGATGCAGTTCTTCTTGCACAGTGACGTGACAACAACCCCTAAATGAGCCGTAAATCTGCCGTGGACCATACGCTTCCTCTAACACTCCACCAACAGCAAACTACATGAAAAAAAAAAATGAAAAAAACATTTTTAGGGGCGCTGGAATTTTTTTTCGATTTTATGAAACGCACCACAACCGTAACGGAATTCATTATTCCATTGTTATGGTCATGATATGGACAATCGAATGGTGGCCGAAAGGCCATAATATGTATATTTAATGACAGTCGTCGTCGCGCTCGTCGTCGCCACCGTTGCGATCGTTAGGCGCATCCGCAGTCTGCGCGACTGTTGCGGCCTGGGGCAGCCTTTGGCTTCACCTCTCCGACTCCGGAGGGAAATGGAATGTTACAATAAATGTTATAATTTGATTCGTTTCCAGCGCTCTGGGCGCTCGAACGTGTAATGGTAATGCAGCCTAATGATGCCTCGCTACTGCGCTGGTGTGGTGCGATTATGTTGTGAGCTATTTTCCGGTTTGAATTGATGATAAAGTAATTCAACACGTGGTGGTGGTGGTGTTGTCGCTGGTACGTAGTTGCTTCATTCGATGCTAAGATGCAGTTACGTTGTAAGGCTAAGACCTGGCGTTTAGAAACACTCTGGCTAATTGGAAATTATGCTGTGCTTAACCGATCACACGGTTTGCGTTCACCTTTGACCGCGCTGGCCACTGATATGCCGGAGGTGCTAGCGTTTGTGGTTGTTGGACATAATTAGCCACCGATGGATTGAGCTAGACTTCTGCTCTCCCTCCCTCGCTCGCATTCTCGTTCATGCTACAGCCACATAATAAGATGTCGCGGGTGGGGGGTTATGTAAAAGCGAAGAATGTCCGGATAGTAACGCCGCACATTCCGCCAGGCTCTTCTGCATCTACTGCAACTGCACCTCGCAGAACCGAACCTGAACCGAGCTCCCGAAGCCAGGGCATCACCGAGGCTGCACTTTAAAAGCATTCCATAGTTTATTGTAATTGATTGTGTCTGTTCCCCAGGGGAGGGGAACTTGGCGTAAAGGAAAGGAGCGGAACGGAACGGAAGGAAGCAAGGAAGGGGAATGGATGGATGGATGGATAGTTCGCGTCCGTCCGGATGGATGCCATCGAAGAGCCGAAGGAATGGAGGAGCACTTGATGGTGTAGCTTGATTTATGATGGTCAGCCCAGTGCTGTACACCTTTTCTTGGAGGCCCCGGCGGTGGCAAGTAATCTAACGGCTTGGCGCAATCTTTGCCCTTCGGTCCCTTAATTGTGAGCGAGTGTGGTGTTAGAGCGGAATGCATTTTGAGCGTTAGAAGCATGAAGGTGCGTGGCGACCATAGAAACTTTACGTTAAAAACTGTCAAAAAGAGGTTAAAAATGAATTAAGGTTGCTATAGTAACCGAGGACGGTTTTGAAAACACTTTTTATACGTTCGACGTTGCTCTTATCCAGCTCAGTTCCGAAATATGGATAAACTCATGCAATAGCATCAATTTTAGAAAGGCGTGTTTGCAAAATTTTAGTTTTTCCGGTGGCCATCGTAGCGGTGTGATGAGTCAATTGAACTATGAAAATCAATATTCTTTTCATAGATCATAATTTTTCATTTTTTGGCAACGTTTTGAAGTTGAAAAAGGGATTACACTATGATGGTGACGGATTGATCAATGATCCAACCGGGTTCGTCGCTTAATCGGGCAAGTCTTTTGATTCGAACCAAAAGAGGCCCAAATTTGGCGATTTCTTTTTGGAAAATGATCTGCTTATACATGTGTTTTGCAAATACCATCATAAACTACAACTTTTCAGGTATATTTGGTCGCATTTTGGGGACGATTTATTAAAAACTTCATCCATGACATCAAACGCTTAAAAGTAGCGAGATGCATTGAGTCGCAATTTTCTAGAAAATCAATATCTTTGCCAGCGTTGCTTCGATCGATCAGAAAATCTTATAAAACTCTCTTGGAAGGATCGGCATTCATGGAAAAATGTAAAAAATTAATTAGTTTAAAAAAATATTATGATCATTGGTTACTATCGTGACCACCTTCAGCGAGTACATGAAGCTCATCTTGTCTGTAATTGAAGAATAAAGAAGAGCTGAGATAACTCATCATCAGTAGAGGCTCTCTAGCTCTTTAGCTCTCTCTCTCTCGCTCTCTTTTACCATCAAAATGGCGAATCCATCGAAATCACTTCATCGCATCGAATTCGCCATTTTGCAACACACCAGCGATACCATCACGTTCACGAATATAGATAAACCGGAAACTTCAATCCAATTCCACTTCACCAATGTCCACAGAGCA
>NC_064877.1:87145646-87153146 GCF_943734665.1 Anopheles aquasalis
ACCGGCGTGTTTCGCTCGATGACTTTATGCTTTGGAATGGGACACAGAGAGACAGACAGAGAGAGAGAGAGAGTGAGAATGAGAATGGGAACAAGGAATAGCCAATGTCTGGGTTGAATCAGACGGTGGCATGGAACCACTTCTCCATCCTCACCGACGAGAATCCCGACGGCGTGTCTGGGGTGGAAAGGGCAATTTCTCGCCGGAGCGATGTTCGCTTTATGGCCAGCACCAGTAGCAACAATCTTTGGCGATTTTCGTCTCTTGACACTTGACGCGTGCAGAGATGAAAATGGTTTTTCCAGCCATTTTTTCTTTTCTTTTTTTTTTTATTTTTGGTCTATCAACACTTGTAAATGATTAACTTCTTGCTTTGCTAAGGTCGCGATGCAGAGGTGCTGTGTGCTTTTTTTTATGGAAATTTAGTCGGGACTTGGTTCGAAAAAATGGTTCAAACATGTTCACCCTTATGCTGCTTTTGGAAAAAATGCCAAAATTTCTTCGATACATCCTATTTCTCCTTTTATGTTTACTGTAACACCAAGTGATATTATCGCTGTGACCAGTGTTTAGGTCTTTTCTTTAATTGTTGATGTTGTAACTATAGTTTTTACCGAAACATTTTTTGTCCTCAAACCAAAATGCTGCCATACGTTGGACGGGTTCTGCATAATGGAAATTCATAATTAATGCATAAAGAAACGCACCAGACCGCACCGCACATCATTGTGGGACCATTTAATACCAAAATGAAGATGGAAACATGTTTGTTTGTTATGTGTGACCATTGAAAACAACAATAAGAAACCTTTAATTAGACACCTCGGTCGGTTTGGTTCCAGCAAATATTTCACGAGATATCATCGATTTCATGCCGGATTCTGAACCGGCCCGACCTGTCGCCAAGCCTTTAGTGCGTTGACTAGTGCGCTAGCAGGGCGGAGATATTTATTAGCCAACCATTGGTCATAACATTTGCTTTGTAATCAATTAATAACCAGCTTACATCCTACCACAACATGAGCTTCGTTTTGTCGACGCCACCGGTTGAATTATCACGTCGAGCACCACCAGCATTGAGCCGAAGCCCCTTATCTGCCGCACAAAATCTGGAAGCGGAAAATTTGTCCAAGACCAACCAGAAAAAAAATCCGTGGCCCCCTAGAGGCGGCTATCATCGCCTTGCTCGCGAAACAGTACACTTGGTTGAGCATAGTGGAATCGGAGACATAGAGACACTGGCTCATATATATAATCCGCTAATTAGTAGATTGTGTCTTACGTTACCCGAATTAGCGCGGTCAGTCGTGGCTTCATGGGCGCGCGCTCGCTCGCCCGAGGTCATCGAAGATGGAGCCCCCCAAATTAAGCTCTCTAAAATTAATTGACCGAAGCGAGACGAATCCGGCCAGTTTCTTATGCTGGGCCCGGGAGTGACCGAAGGAGGAGTAGCATTTGGTACATGGAAATGGTGCTGCTACTGTCGCTGCTGCTGCTGCTACTAAAAGACGAAAAGTAACGAAACAAACAAAGCGCGGTTTCGCGACTCCTAATGCTATGCATCTTGCCAATGTAATTCAACATCGCGCCTCGCCCGCCCGCCCGCCCGCCATGTCATTATGCTGAAACCGAGCTGCCGGCGGTGTAGGGGAGCGGTTGATTTGAATCGATTTATCAAATACTACATCTCTCGTTAACATAGAAATCCGTATTTTACAGGCGGCGGCGGTGAATCCTCCTCTTCCGTTCGATTATGGGAACAATGGCCGTTTACGGCGAGTCGCCGAAAAGGCGCTGCATAAATAAAGTTGTTTTGCCGCCTCATTATCATAGAAGTAGAGTTGCTATCGCATTATGCTTAATGTGGTGCTTCTTCCTCTCAAGGATGGTGCAATGGATGATTTTTTTTCCTTCGTTTTCTGAAATCAAAATTACCCTTCTGTCTAATTAGATTAATGTCTCGGATAGTTTTATGAGCTCTTTGGCATCTAATTTATGTTGAAAGGGTCAATATCGAAACGATTATTGCTTCAAAATGGAGCACTGTTTTGGTTACTATTATGTGAAGGTTGTACGACAAACTAGCAAGATATGATTCTAGTACCATTTTGCGCTGGTATCCAAGATGGCCAGAACATTCTACTCCCGGCAAAAACCCGGCAATAAGCGCGCTAGTCTGGGCTCCTGATTGTAGATCGTCCATTTTCTCTCCTCAATTCTCTCCATCGAAGGTGGCCACCTTCTATATCATCGCAACGATACTCTTGCTCGCTCACTTTCTCTCTGTCCTACTCTCGGTGGGAGGCCTTTTTTCATTTTGTTCTCCCTTGCAATCTCTTCAATGACGGCGGAGGGATGTCCATTGAAGCGTCCTCTACGTAGCGCTCTCAGCTCCGGTTGCTGTCCGCCTGGTACTGCAACTACCCGGGCACTCAGCTGACGTAGTGCTCGCGGCCAGCCGGCCGGCTTGTTGGCCATTTTGCTCCCGGGATAGTAGTAGCAGCATCCATCCAGGCGAGATGCTAGACGAGAGCCACAACGGAAAGGATGGAAGCTAGCCAGACAGTCGACATCGGAGCATCGGATCGCTGGAGTGGTAGAGCCACAGACACACCGAGACTACGATGGTAGTAACACGAGACAAACGCGCTTCACGTTCCGGTGTCGGTGGTGTTCCCAGTTCCTGGTGTGTTCCCGGGAGCGTTGCTGCGTTCATTGAACTTTTGGCGCTCCGATATACGTGCGCACTCGCGTCGCCGCCACTGTCGGGAACTGTCGGGAGAACCTTGCTTCCTCCTGCTGGTTCTTCCTCCACAACTTGCTGCTCTTACACGCCGTGTTTCCGCTTCCTGGCATTCTAGCTGGCTGGCTGGAAGGATGTAATATAGACGCTTCGAGAACTCTTGAATTGAAACGCTCGATTCTAATTCCATTTCATCGGTTGTGGCTCCGCAATTGAAGTGACTGGCAGATGCGACCGCTTTTAATGTGAAATTAATAGAATACGGAGTTGTCGGAAGTGGCAATACACCCGATCCGAAGCTCTTGTCAAGTTAAATTGCACAGGAAGTCCTCTGCGGGATCTTCGTTATTCTCACAAAATAATGTGCACCTGTTATTGAAAACGTCATAAATGAAGACGCGCCATCCTCTTTTGCTATCGATGATCTTGGGTACATTAGCTTTTATTTGCCCGGAGATAAGCCCTCAGTCGGTCACTTCCGCCGTTATCGTTGGGTGAGAAAGCAACTGCAGTTGATGTTGAGGTCTGCGATCGATGTTTCCAGGTCCGCAACGAAGTGAATATCATTTCAACACACCCATACCATCGAGAGTCCGCTATGCTCTCGACGATCTCCTCTATCTATGCGACGATCTCCTCTATCCTGCAGGCGCGAGAGATGTCAGAGCGGAATAACCGACTGTTGGTTTTTGGCCCTCGCCAATAAAACCATAAATCAATCCAAAAAAGCCCCTTAAAGGGCGCCTCGTTACATTCCCTTTCATCGTGCCATCGTGGACGAACGGAACCACTGTGGCTGGCCACACCGAGGCACATCCGCACACGTGACGCAGTATATCTACTTCACACCGCCTTGGACCTCTCGAAGCCACTGGTGGTGCGCTTTCGCGGAAGAAAATCATAAATCTTCCGACCCTTACAAAGGGTGTTTGGGGAGTGCTTCACTTCACGTTAGAACTCGACGGGGCCCGATCGCGTGATCATATATATTGCACTTTTAGCTCTTGATGTTGTGCGATAGTCCGTGTTTAGTACCAGCTTAATACAGAACCAAAGATCACTTGGATTGAACGCCTTTTTTCTGCGCTTTTTTTAGAAAAGAAAAACGATCGCCACGGTGTGCACCGCTTATGCTCGCAGTTTTTTTTTTGCTTCTCCAGACCGGAAATGGCCAACCGGTCAAATTAGGCAAACCTCACCGACCGCGGGACTGCGATAAATTCCAAAACTCATCTCAACGTCATTTCCGACGCGCTCTACACGCCTTATGCCCATCGCGGTCACCGCGCCAATCGTTGGAATAAATTTAATGTTTGCTATCTTGGACGGAACTGGCGGGCGCGAGCGAGCGTTCGCGAAATTTGCACATAATTTACGCAGACCCAAAAGGAACGAAGAACCAAGGCCAGAACAGACAGAGACAGAAGGACAGACTATGGTGCCATTTGCCGTGTGACCCAATGGTCACTGAGATGGTTGCTACGACCAGCTGCGTCTGGTATCACGATCAGAAGGTCGCAGACCTCTGCTGGATCACTCAAACTGGATCAGCTGGTGATGCCAGATGGCTCGTCGGTACGTCGTCGATGCCTCCCTGCCAGTGGCCAATGATCGCAATTTGTTAAATTCAAATTAGTCCAACCGTACGGGGCTGGGGTTAGATTGAGATTCATGAATAACCGAGCTACTATTAGTCTATTTCTCAGGCTCAGGCTCAAGGTTCCGGTTTCGTTCGCTCCGGATTTTCCTTTCGAGCGCTGAAATGCAGCGCGTCATCGCCTTCGAAGAAGATGAAGACCGGTGCTGCATGTGAATCAATTTTCGGATGGGCCCGTGGGACACGCTACCGCTACTTGGTGTGTTCTAGGGCAACAAACTCCCGTGAGAGGTCCCGTGAGACTTTATTAGGCCAGCACGCGCGCTTATGAGATTGATGTCGACGCCAACGACGACGCCACTGGGAACTCTGGCGACCGGAAAGCGAAACACGCGCGGAAAGAAGCGAACCTCCAGAGCGCACGGTTCTATTCAGCTGCTCTCGAAGGTCGCTGGTCCGGGTTGGTGGCCCGGTTTGAAGCGGATTGCCACCACCGCCACATCACCGGGGTCATAATTGGAGAGGCAGGCAGGCCTCGAGACCGTCTTTTTCCCTGGAGAACGGCTCTCACCCCTCCCCCCGGGCCGACGATCTCACCTGGCGGTACACCTGGCCCTGGGAATTTGGCGATGGTAGAGAGGTCGACTCTGGAAGAGGTCCGGACCCGGTCAGACGAAGCGGAGGTCGGTTATGCAAATGAAGTGACCCGCTCCCAGAGATATGATTGAAATCATACTAATTGATTACTCAATTACGGTCGGATGATCCCCGAAGACGACGTTCTGGACGTGGCCGCCGTGGTAAGGGGGGGGCAAGTGGACGATTAACCCCTCGCCATCGACCGGTTTGACCCCCTCGCGTGGCATGGCAGCTTGTGGTGGATCGCAACATTAATTTAATTAACTTTCGACCGAGAACCCAGAAGACTAGAGGGGGGTGCGTGCCTGTGTGTTGACCACGTCCTCTTGGCCATTTCTTTCTTTTCTTTAGTCAAGTCGTCGTCGTCGTCGTCGAGAACTGCAGGTTCTGTCTGCGCTCCTGTGGATGCATGCTTAATGCGCAAGCAAAGATGGATTGACAACGCCGGGAGGGGGGACAAGGTGCTGGTTGAGGCACCAGGGCGTGTAATGTAATTATGTGGCCCCCGGTGTATCGATGGCGGCGCCATTCTGCTGCTGCTGGTGGGGCTGCTGGTGGGGCTGCTCGTGGTGTTTGCAACAATGTTGCTGGTGCAACAGCGACACCCAGAAACGTATCATAGGAGGCCACCGGTGTCTTGGAAACAAACAAAATTGATGCCACGATATGATGGAGTCACGTTTGGGGGAAATGATATGTTTGGATTTGGATGGCTGGTGCCCGTGTGCGCTCCGTCCCTTGATCGAGGGGATCGTATCGCTATCGTTACCCACTGTCAAAACAGCTGGTAGAAGAAAAAAAACACAAACTGACAGCAGATCAGCAGAGGCATATGATCAGTCTTATTAATCATTCTCGTTCCTGTGCCTGTGTGCGTACGCTACCGGATGTGATGGGAAGGCTTTCTTTATGTGACATGAGAGATGAGACATTGACGTGACGATATCGATTAGTCGTGTGGCTTGGGGATGGTTTTGCCTTCCAGGGTTGCTGAGTGGAAACTAGTTCGCCATTTTGTAATTTCTTGCTAATTGTTCATTGCTCCTTCCGAACAGAGTATGCTGTGGTGTTGGGGATGAAAGAGATCTCGTTGCTTTTGGGAATCATAAAGTCTGATCGGCCATGGAAAGTTGCTTTCCATGAAGAATTTTCAAAAAGAGGTTGAATAAATGTTGCTATATAGTGACGAAGCACGATCAAGATGTAAAAAAGCTTCTTTTAAATCCAAGTTGAGTAAACAAGCAACCATTTTTAAGCGACGATGCTAAAGTAAAGCATAGCTTGCTTAGCAAAGAATAACTGTCATTGGCTTAGCGTGAACTGTCACATGCTGCCTTGTAATTTGCTATTGTTCGTAGCATAAAATAGTGAAATAACCATAATGGACTACCTATTGGCGGATTATGTGGCTTTATTTTTAGCTAAATAACAGTCTCATCGACGATAACGATATTTTCTCGTCTGGCTTGAATTGCAGTGAAAGATCGAATGAAATCTTTCGCTTTGAATTACCAGAAATGAATAAAAAGAAATCATAGAGTTTGCGACAAATTAGTACACTTCCAAAGTCATCAAATGGCCATTTGGTGATCGTTTTTCAAAATATCATTTCATACATTTCCTCTGCCCAAGCCTTGGCACACAGCTCGCCGTGTCTCGTTTGTGTCTCTCAAGCTCTATCTCAAACCCCAAACCGAGTGGCCCCGGTTCGTGTCTTGTGCTGCGAAGTGAATCGGATTTCAATCGGAAACCTCAATTTCCATCGGGCAAATGCATGGGAAAATCCAGTGGTGCTGAGTGAACGAAAGAGAGAGAGAGCGCGAGAGAGAGCGACATCCAATTTCCACTCTACCTTACGGTGACAACCCTCACCCCGCCTCCACCTCACTCCCCCATCATTGGTGGGCGGAGTGGTCTAGCGGTGAGGTGGAAAATTACCGTCGGCGACGGAAAACTCGGTGCAGCGGGGGGTGACCGGTCATCAGGTATGGGCCGACGACCGACGGGGGAAGGTGTCTCTCATCCCTCCCGCGTGTATGTCATCGGCAGGCAGGGGGCGGACATGCGGGCAGGCCAGACAGCAGTCCCGGAGAACCCGAACCTACGTCAACAGTGCGCAGCTTGGCGCCCTCAGAACGCCGCGCGTGCCTCTGTCTGTAGTATGTGCACTCTCTCTCTCTCTTTCTCTCTCTCTTTCTCTCTCTCTACTCATCCCTTTCCATCACATTTTATCTCTATCACTCTCGTAGCTTTCATTGACGACGTTCTCACTCCCTCTCTCTCTCTCTCGCGAGCCACGATGACGCTTATCGGTTTTCCCAACCCCACTTTCCATTTTTCCCACCCCCCGCGGGAGGGAGTGTAAGCCCACGCCACTGTCTGCTGCCAATCTGTGGGTGTGGGCGTCGGTTGGGGGGCGATGATGGCCATACTAGTACGCGCGTACTGCCTCCATTCCCTGTTCCTGTTTACTACCGTGACTTTCTGTTTATTTTCCAGCCCGAACTCCCTTCATCTCTCT
>NC_064877.1:87163146-87165646 GCF_943734665.1 Anopheles aquasalis
GCGATGGCGATATCATTAATTGATGAAAGACTGAACCAGGGAAAGAAGTGGTGGCTGATCAGAAATGTTGCTCTTATACCAGTTAATTGAATTGATCGATGATCGGCGACGACGACGAGCAGTGCGTAACGCCACCGGCCTAGGGGTGGATCCGCCACATCGCAAGGCGTGTCCGCAATTTCCGAAGCCACGATCGGTGTCGATTCCGCCAACGGCAGTAATAATTACCTTCACGTTTTAGTGCTTGGCTCGTTCACCGCAACAGGAGATCGAGAGAGTGAAGGAGAGATCGCTATTGGCGATGCCGTGTGATCGCGATACTGTTGAAATAGCAATAATGATACAGTGGCCCGCAAGGATGTCGCAACGCAATGTCCTTGCGGCGCATCGTCTGGGTGAATATGATGGCGACATTTTTGAAGCTCGTTCGGCGTTATGTAGGTCGTGGTTTTGTCGCGGCGAGGCGGGAAAAGCCGAACATGGATGGGCTGGAATAACGGGAAGCATAATATGTAGGGATGGCAAATGGTTGAGAATTATCATATTATCGGTCGGACCAGGCCAGGCCAGGTGATCTTCGATTGCCGGGGGATGCGCGTGCCATCGTACTTCTAAAAATTCACCAACAGCGCGGTGCCACCTGGCCAGCGGCCATTATGAAGACCGTTTTATGATGTAAACGATAATGGCTAGTCGTTACGCGGTACCACACAGCGTGACACAAAATTTCAGCCCCCCTCCCCCCCAAAATGGCGTCGATAAGCTCGGTGAATTAAGCTACAATTAAATCCTCTTCGAACAGGAAAATTGAAAAAAACCGAAGCCTTCCCCTGATGGCTGATTCATAACGTTCGAAGGCTGCTACGATGATTCATGGGCTTACTGCGATGGGGCACATGTCGCGACCACCATGCTCGGCGTTGGTTTTTTAAACGAAGCAACCTTATAAGGAACCATGTCCAGTCCAGTGCAGTGTGTCTAGACAAAAATGAATTAATTTACAATTCCCTAGGCGCTTGTTCGAAACATGAAAGCAAGTTGCGCCAAGGCCACACTCGCATCGTCACCAAAAGACATCGGTTACAAAATCCCAATCCATCACGTATCTAGTCGCGCCAGGCCAGAACAGGCCGGTGTTATCCTTGTTGCCAGTGACAGCGAACCAACGGAAGGCTCCACTAAGCCCCGCACGTGGTCATGGTGGCGCTCACGGTGGCGAAACCTAATACCACCTCGGTGGTTGGCGCCTTTACATAATCAGTTCCCCTGGCGCTACAGTCGGATTGGATTTATATCTGCCAGGAAGCGGACCGCCAGCCAGCCAGCCAGCCTATGGGCACGTTGCTGGTGCGCTTCTTGGGTGGTGCGTGCGTGCTCAACCCGCTTCCACGTGGCCAACGGTGACGGTGGTGGTGGTGTGAGGGTGAACGCATCACGTTGGTGGCCGCCCGATGGTTCTTCTGTCCCACAGCGCCCACAGCAAATTGAAAGTAAAAAGGTTGGGAAGCTAGCCAGCCAACCGGAAATGATGGTGTACCGGGCATCGGCCTCGACGGTGCTCGGTGATATCGTATGGTACCCGCTCATTCCTCTTCGTTGGGTGCGTTGCTCCCATTCTCACGCTGCACGCCCTGGGATCATCGGATAACATGATCTCTCGCACCGTTGGCTTTCGGATGGGAAACGCACCTAGTACCTCCTGGTCCCTCGGTCTTGGTCGTCTTTAAGCGCAGGATAGAATACGCATTGATCGGCGATCGATTGCTGGCGACAAACCAGTTCACCCCGATCGTGTGGAAAGCAAAACCACAACGAGCCGGCGCATTACCTGAGATCTGTGAGAATCTATGCGGACAAGCAGTCGCTGCAGACGCACTGTAGACGTTTTCATTCCTTTTTTACCGTTACATAAACTCGGGAGAGTTTTAAATGAGGATTGCCTATCATGTCTGCATGTGAAACAGACTAAAATCCACTCGCCATGGCTGTCCCTCCCTGTCCTCATGGTGTGGTTTCACTTTGTCCTCGGCTGATGGAATCGTTACAATGTATCTCAGCGGTTCAATCGATCCGATTGAACTTCGAAAAGCTTTGTCGATCTTAGCAACTTCAAGCATAAACATGATCCTGCTCGCAAAAAGTGGCATTGTAAGTGCTTTTCTATCATTAAGCTCACTAGAAATGTTCATAGCATTCGTGAGATAGTTCCTATCGATCGATAAATTGATCGTTACTGGGCTCAACAGCGAAAAAAATGCTAGAACGAAAACAATAATGGAAAATAATTTTGGAAAATGTCCTCACAGGCTACTTGACACCTTTTCATGGCAACAGGATCCTCTTAAAGGATCCCGTCATCATAGCAACCATTGCGGTTGGTGTTTTCAATATTAAAACCCCATGGAGTGAATGAACTCCAACCTCTTGGCTCCCTTATGGCCACCCAGAAGGCAACGAAAAGATCGTACGGGCAGTTAGTGACGAATTCGTTACTTCCCTA
>NC_064877.1:87170646-87193146 GCF_943734665.1 Anopheles aquasalis
TCGGTGCCGCCGACAGCGAATCGGTCCTTTCGGTCGACATCCGACATTCCGTGACCTTGCCGGCCGGCTGGCGTGCGCTTGAGTGTGCCTGACGGACGCAACCCCTTTTCAAATGACAAATAAGGGGGGAAAGGGGGGGGGGGGGGGGGGGGGGTAGCAGCAGTCCTTATGTAGTCCTTGGATTGCCCGGTTCATCATCACGAGGGTGGCTCCTTTCGGTTGATTAAACTTTTAGTCCATAAAGACGTCGCGACGCCATAACCTTACTTACCGACCAACCAACCACCTCCTCCACCACCTTTTTTATCCACCAATGCGCCACTTGGCCGTCGGCCACTTGGGGGCGTTGGAAATTGGAGAAAGTTCGAGGCGACTCTGTGTCGCGCCGTACTCCGCCCGTGCTGGTGACGCATAGTACAGAACAGTTTATTTCTTGGAGAACTCACCGGAAGACCGACATTCTCTCTCTTTTCCTCTCTTTGGTTGCTCGGATGTCTCGAGTGCCCTTTTGGAGGGCGACTCATCGTGGTATAAGGGTGAAGGTGGTGTAAATGTTGAAGGTCACACTCGGTGGGTTCATTGACTGCCCTACAGCGACACCAACAACCAACAACAACCACAGCAGACGGACTGTAGCCAGAAGTCGAGACAACGAGACGCCCGGATTGTCGTTAAATCGATGGCCCGATGATAACGGCTACGGCTCCAAACCGCCGAAGGATCCGTGGGTTGCTTCGAGGCGACCAGTAGTCATTAATGCGCCGAGTCGCCAACGGCGTCAGCGAGAGAGAGAGAGAGAGTTGCCGATACTGTAGGAATGGCAGGAAATGTCCATTACAACACTGTCTGCTACTGATTGTTGTACTCGCGATCGCCTGCGTCAAAAAATCGAAAACATCCGGCAGACGCGCATTCTGAGACAATCTGTACCATTTGTCTTGGGCTTATTGGGCCAGGAAAAAGGGGAACACAAGCGTTCCTTACTGTCCATCATGTTAAGTGGATCGGATGTCGACTAAATCAGTGCCTCAGAGGTTCAGAAGGCGTCTAAACGGGAGTTATTTGATGCATGAATTAGTATCAGTGACTCTGATTTGATCGATCCTTAAAAACTCCTTTCCATAGCAATTTGCATGAACATGATTCATGATCTGCCATCTTTATATACGTTGATCTGCGAGTCCTGTCCGATTCTCGCAAGATTACGTCATCTTTTTTGCGGTCGCGAACCAACCTTCGCCATCACTCAATCCACAGATCAATATTTTCGACGCAACACAACACCGCATGCTCCAGTAGAGCTCAATTTGCGTCAACTTTCTCTGTGTCTGCGAGGACAAACTCCAACCTGTACCCGTATCTCTTTGCTGGGCGTTGCTTATCGTCTTACAGTTCTCATTATTGGCACTAGGTGTTCCATTAAACCGTCGCTTTAGTTGTAGTTTAAGCTGAAACGATCGTGAGACTCACACCCCTCAGGCCAAAAGCAACGTCTGTCCATCGAGTCCTTGTTCACCACCACCAATCTAGGTCAACGGTGAAGGCGTAGTAATCGAACGAGGACGTAGCCGTCGCCACCACCAGCTCAAGCCGTTACGTAAAGACGTTCAATAAACTGTCGCCAGTGGCGAGTGTCCAGACCGATCGTTAATTGGTCGAGTTTCATGAGACAGGAAAGTGTTTTCTCCGCTCACTCTGCCAGTGGCCCAGTGTCCATTGTCCATCACTGAACGAGTGGTCCACCGATAACCAATGCGAATCCATATCCGTGGAACAATAACCAACGAAAGACGATACGACAACGGACAGTCCGATCTAGCGCTGGCCGAAGGGAAAGTGGTGCATCCGGCATGATGGCCACGAGCCTTCTTCTTTTTCTTCGCTCCTCCCAACGGCAATGCGTGCGCGCATCATAAAACGCAAGAAGGCCACCGGCCAGGCCAGACAGAAAGTGAACACTTCAAGGTACACACCCCACAAGACACGGTCCTGGCCGACTCAGCAAGCCTGCTGCCTAAGGACCGATGCCGGTGTCTGATGCCGTGCAAAAAACACTAAAAGTCGTCTGACGAATCCACGCCGTTTGAGTGATTTATTGCCGCGAGTTCCGAGACGCCGTTTGCTGCTGTCGCTCGCGAAGGTCTCCAGGCCAGGCCAAGGCAGCCAGGGAGGCGAGGGGGGGCACGCGAGATGTATTGGACAGTTTTACACACTTTTCAATTACAACACCAACCCTCCGGGCCGCCTGTCCCCGACGCGGATGTCTACCCAGTTCCAAGGGCAAAGCAGTCGTTACCGATGGTTTGCGTTCGTGGTGCGTTGCTTGGTTATAACCCAAGCAAGCCGGCCAGGGCTCTCGTAAATATTACCGAGCGATATTGGACATTCATTGGGCTCTTGGATGGCGCTGTACATCACGATCACGCGTCACTCTTGACGCGTCCCTGGCGTGTGATCGAAGATGCATTGCCTATCTGGTATCGCTGGCATCGTTGTCACCTGTTAACGATCTACTCATCCTCGATATGTTTCTCGTTTTCTGTAGACCACTCTGGACACTTGCAATCAAACGATGGTCACGCTAGCGGCAGGATAATGCAAAAAAAGGATGTCACCAATGGCCACTACGGTAAGTACATTCAACGACTTCACCCCGGTAGTTAGTTAAATTTCAAGCTTTCGAGGTTCGTCGTCCGTTCGATACCGTTCCGTTTCGATCGATCTGGCGCCCCACAAACCGGGCAGTACCTTGGGTTCATTGAACTGGAACCAACAACATGTCATCGTTGTCGTCGTCGCAAAATTGCGTCGCAGCTAATGAAAGGGGTGTTTGCGTGTGGCGAGAGACAAAAGTGACCAAATGAGAGATACACAGTACACGTTAGATAGGATAGGAGAGAGATACAGAGAGCGAGAGAGAGACAGCGAGGCGAAAAAGAGTTCAAAATTGGAGTTCCAAGTCTGGGCATCGAACGTGATGACGCGCAAAATGACTGGGGGATGGAAGGGGTTGAACGGTAGCGCGGACAAACCAAACCACGCGAACGCGGATGTGGTGAGTCGATGCATCAACCGCTTGCTGGCCAGCCAACGCCAGCGTGAGGTAGCAAAACATGTGTCCAAAGTAATGACGACGACACGAGAGAGAGAGAATGTCAGAGATAAAACCCAATTACCATACACAAACGCACGCACACGCGAGGCTTAGCAGAGCAAATAACAACAACAACAGCAACAACAACAACAACAACAACGATACCGGCGACAGCAGCAGCTTGAAGGCGTCAATTGCGAGTGCTCTTCAGCCGCGACGCACCTTCCTCCACCGCAACTGAACACGATTCGCACGATGGTCGCGAGCATTGCGCCACCTGACGCACCGAACAGCAATCCCCCGGCTTCCGGTTGCACCAGTTCTTCTTCACGAACAAACCCAAGAGGCATCTGCAGCAACACATCTGCAATTACTCGACGAATGCGCGTGCGAGAATTTGCATATCAGGGGTGAGTTCGTCCGGGGGACCGTTTTGTAGTCGGAATCAAAGTGGAAATTAGATGCGCGCGCGCGCACCTTCGCCGGTATTGGGTTCAAAGTTGCTCAGCCCATTAATTAGCCAGCCAGCAGGCAGCGCCCTTTTGGGATCAGTGCCTGCGAGTGCGTAGATGGTGATTGCAATTGTTCTGGTGTTCGCGGTGTGACCGCCCCCCGGGAGAGGTCCTGGTACCTATCATTACCCCTCGGGTGTGCTAGAAAAATTCTTTCAATTTAGAATAGCAAACTCACAATGGGTTGTCACGGTCTTGCGATGAATGTAAATGCGATGCCCTCACCATTGCTCAACATAAATTGTTTTAGTGTTTTACTTCCGGAGAACACCGGTTTTCAATTATGCTAATCTGGATCACTGTTTTTCCGGACATAACTTGCTGTCTACAACATTAGAAAATAGAAATCAATCAAATGCTTGAGGAATAGATAACTTTCATTTCATAGTCAAATCGTCCGGACACAGAGGTTCCAACGTTCTTGAAATGTAACCCTAGCAACGTCTTTTCGGATGAAGAATATTACGATTTCTGAGAGCCAGAACTTTAAAAGAATGGGTTAGGTAAACATTTTTGATTATTTGTTTGCGAATAGCTCTTCCATAGGAAGTTTTTTGCCTGATTGCCATACTAAACTACAACTTGACAAGAATGCAGTAAACAAAGTGAATATTTTATGCAACTTTGCTCCAGACCAAACGAATTTAGGCCAATATACGGTGGTAGTTTCTATCACAAAATCATTTTCGCAATACTCTCACAATGCAATCAGCATTCATGAAATAATTTATGAAATAGATTTCACTAAAAAGTAAAATTACATAAGCACCTCTATTCCGTCTGCGGAAATGCACCTCTAAGGATTGATTCATTGTGTCCATAAACCATCGATCGATCGATTCAATTCTGGTGTCCTTTCAGAACAAACGACCACGGCAATGCGCAGCATATCCGCAGCCTGCCAGCAGTGACACTGCCGCGCCAAGCATCTCGTCGTCGTCAGCTTGTTTCGTCCTCACTCCAGGCACGCTGTATTTACACTCCATCCTGTGCAGTGCAAACATTGGCACGAGTCACCTCGACTCCAGTGAATGGTTAGAGGGGAATTAGAGATTCAAAACGATACAACTTTCCACTTTTCCGGTGACGGGGGACCACGGGGACGGTGGGAACGGTGGCATTACTGTTTGTTATTACGTTTATTCATTATTGATTGTATCACTGGCGGTTGTTCGCTCGGTGGGTTGGTTGGTGGTTGCATAAATCTACCGCTGAGACACGATAGAGAATGACGCACTTCCGTCGTCTAAATTTATCCACCGTCTGGCTGCGAGTGCGTCGTACCACCATTTATTTGAAATTAGTTTTCCACTGGCCTGGAGGGAAATATGGCCGCTCGTATTGGAGAGGATCACGATGCGATTGTCCGCCGAAGATATAATAACGAACAACGAGCTACTGGAGTTCCATTTTGTATTTCCGAAACAAGATTCGAATTATGAGTGTGCACTGTCGAGACCAATCGAGAAAAAAATCGTGTCAAAAAACGAGTACCGGGCGCCTCCACTGCCAATGGTCCTACAGTTCTCTGTTCAGTTCTTGATGATACCAGCAGCATGCATTTTACCGTTCCTTGCAATTGTTCCGAAAGCACTTCCTTCTGGCACGCAATAAGAACCCCACGCCGCACAATGAGCTTCTCGATTATGCAGTTATGCGGTGCCGAAGCATCATGCTCTTATCTCGTGCTGCTCTTCCATAAATGATTCGTGCTATTCGCGAACCGTTGTGATGTGCAAATGCAAATGGCAGTCAAAGGCACACAGATCGTAATATCAATTACACACGCAGCCGCACACAAACAGTGCGTAATGGTACACCTCATTACAATTTGCGCCCTTTTTCGCGCAAACACTAACGTTATTGCATTGCCCGTTGGCATGTGGTTTGTTTGGTTGAATTGCAACCAGAACGGAAGGCAGAGCAAGATCGAGATCGATCAGTCGCAACGGTCGCTTATCAGACGCAGATACGCCCGGGGCCAGGAGGATTGGGGCCAAACTATAATCACGTAATCGATTGCCATGCGCACTTTTTCCAACGCGGCCTGCTGCGACTGCTGCATACTTATGGCCGTCACCTGACCAGGGCTCGTTTGATGGGTCCCATCGAAATTGTTGCCTTGGCAACGGTCATCTCTTTCATTGCTTCGCCTCCTTCAAGCTGCAACTTGAGGTCACCTGGATGCCGGGATGACGCTTGTGTGTTTTGGGAATTAAAAACCTGGCCTTTGTTGGGCGTTTGGCGCCATTGGTCTGTCAATGGCCTAGGTTTCGAACACCCGCAAAATTCTACTGGCAACAATAGAGCAAAAGAGAGAGAGAGAGAGAGAGAGCAGAGAATGACGTGCGGCGAGTCCAATGTCGCCGAACGGAAGCCATAGGAACGGTTCTGCGGTTACCAGCGCCACACTGAGGGGCCCAGGGCCAAGGGATGCGATCTGGCGCTTCATGGCCGGTCCGGAAGCCGGTCTGCTAGGGTGGTCATAATGCCATTACACCGATTACCAAGGGGTCCTCCACACCGAGTCAAGGTAATGATGACCATCATCATCATCATCATCATCCGTCCGTCCGTCCGTCCATCCATCCATCCGAGAACTCCCCTTTTCTCTCTTTCTCTCTCGCTCTCCCCGTGTTTGCAAACGCTTCCAGCAGCTGGATTGCAATTGGCTGTGGACGACGGATCATCTTCGAGTGGTCCCCAAACCCGGTGGGAAGGAGGAGACTGTTCCATAAGAAGGCGTACGGTGAAGGCCCCGTCCTCCACCCCCCTTTACGCCACACAGCACCACATTGCACGTCACGTTGAAGTCGCATCCGGTCTAGGGCTCCCCTTCTCCTCCTTCTCGACTCGACTCGAAGGGAAAACTCGAATGGCGAATGCATTGGACCACGCACACACGCTCGCAGTGACGGTGGCGGTGTCCCGGGAGGGTGCAGATCCGGACACCTCGGACATGGACTCCCTTCTGTTGCTGTTGCGAGTTAAGCGCCCATTTCTGGGTGCGTCCTGCGCTCCATGATGCCCTTACGAGTGAAGGCCCTGGTCTGGCGAATTGGAACGGAAATGAAGGTGTGAGTTACGCTCACCCTTGCTTCCACCCCTGTTACCACCCTCCACCCGGCGGGCGGGTGGGTTGGTGTGTGACGCATCACAGCCCACATCATGTAGTTGTTGTGTTTGCACACCGATGCACCAACGAGGGGGTGTTGGTAAAGAAAGTAGCAGAATGGGATGGCCCCAGCTGCTAGAAAGAGAGCACACGCTGAGCGAGAGATAGCAGTTTGGTGATGGCTGACGGATTCGCCACCACATTCGCTCTACTCTGCTTCGGTCTGGTGTTCGCGTGACGCAAACGCACCAGTCGCCAAGGGAACAGGATCACAGCAGCAGTAGCAGCAGCAGCAGCAACACTGATGGCCCTGGGATGCGCTGCGCTTGGCGCCCGAACACCAACCGACCGACCGACTGCTGCACGCCATTTGACGCCATGACCGCTGACGAAAAGTACCAGCAACGCGAAGCGCCGCGATTGTGGCGCAGTAGAGAGAGGTAACCGCACACGGGACATCAACAGACAGAGCACAGATCGAAGCACTAAGCGAGAGAGAGAGAGAGAGAGAGAGAGCACAATGTCTGAGCCAGCAGCTGCTGGTAGAGGAGGCGTTGGTTGTTGCTACGACGACGACAACGACGACGACGACGAACTATTGCAAGCACCCCCTTCGCCCCACCCCACCGGAGGGTGCTGCTTATGCGCATTGCATCTCGAATGCAAAATGGTCGGTTCTCGGCAGTGTTATTGTCGGTACAAAACACTCGTCGTCGTCGTGGGGTAGGTTATGGCGCTGTTCCTGCTGGTGCTCGCACTGCGCTGCATACAACTCTCCAACATCGAAGACACCATCGGTGCTTCGTGCAATAGTGTATGCGCTTACTTCGATTAGAGGATTCCGTGGTGAGATGCTGAATCAAAAACGGCATCACGGCGAATGGCCATTGAAAGGATATCAATTTCGTTACTTTCGACTGCGTTGCGAGCATAAATTGCTCGCTCGCTGCATGGTGGCATGCTTTCGAGCACGGTGCGTTCCTTTTTCGGCTTCGCCATTATTGTCTGCATCCGACACGTTTTTGGGGTTAATGTCTGCGCGTGTGCCATTAAGACAAAAACCGTGCCGACTGCGCGAAGGCGACTCTGGCTTAGCAGATGATCTGATGATTCTCCGTGAGAGGATGTTCGCCACATCTCCGAAAGCCTGCTGCTGCTGCTGCTGCTGGAAGATGACTGGAAGATGTCAGAGAAAAACAAAGGGAGTGAGAGACAGCGAGAGATCTGGCGAGAAAACCGTCATAAACCGCCGAGGGCATAAATTATATGCTGGTCAGCAGCAGCAGCAGCAGCAGCCAGAAGGCAGTTTGGTTTGCTTCTGCGGAGGTGGCCACTGCGAAGACGACGCAGGAATGGCGGTTGGTTGGATCTGGCTTGCATGGATGTGGTTAACATAGCGGCACAGATGAACCACTTCTTATGAAGTGTGCGCTCGGAACACACGATCGTGTTTGCGAGATGCACAGCTTCAAGTGCAATCAGCATGAAGGTGAATGGTGGATGCCCGGATCCTGGACCCTCGGGGGGACTCCGCTTGTTGCTAAGTGAAAAATCCGATCCCGACGTCTTCGTCGTCGTCGCCATCGCCGTCGGCAGCAGGTTCTGTGGTCCGTGGGATGTTCCATCTCCTCGTACGATCGTTCGCTTCGTTCGTTTGACCATCGAACCGGTATACCCCCACGGGGATCATAGCCCCCAGGGGTAGTATTCCGGCCTTAATGGCATGTTACAAATCTTCTGAGGAAGCGCAGCGCACAAAAGAGCCAACACATACACACGCGCCGGCAGACAGCAAGATCAACATGCCGCATCGATCGTTGACTTTGGCGGATGACATGGATCCGCCAGTCGGCCGACTGGCCGGCCCCGGGAGGCTGGTTTGGTGACGAATTTTGCGTGCAATCTGCGTGCAGAAAATGAGTTTTTTTTTTGTTCGTTGCCTTGCAATGCCTTTTTGGTTCGCGTTCACTTTCCAAGCTGCAGCGCTGCCGACGACAGGACAGGACGTTAATCTGCATGCAGACGGGTCGCGGATGTGAGGGATTTTTTTTTTATTCGTCGAAGCGAGGTCCACGAAGATTTATGGTGACCGAACAGTCTCCAGTTCCAAATATGAGACGGGGTCTGCGTTGTGTGTTGTGCTGTTTGCTGATGTGAAAGGACTCTTGGATTTTCAAAGTGATAGCTCGCTCGTTTTGCATTTGCAGCAGAAAAAAGGAAATTGCATTTTTGTGCCAAATGAAGTAAATTAATTAAAACTCCCCATTGGTTGGATGTTTTCAAACTCAAACTAGTGACTAATGTATAATAATGGAATGGATCTAATTAATCGCAAAGGTAAAACAGATTCTTCGAAGATTCCTTCTCGAAATCCTCCTCGACAGTGCCCCTTTCCGGCAGCAGCCAGTCGTTGTTTGTCTTGGAAATTAACATGCCTTTGTGCAATGTTAGCTTAAACTGTACTAGCCAGACTGCCTTCCGCAATCCTCGGGCTACTTCCAGACTGCCAGAGAAGCAAACAAAGAAACCCGTCCCCGGTATTCCGTCTGTAACAAAGAAATTGAGGTTAGGTGACGCGCATTCGCGCATGTTTCCCCCAATAGCAAGCAACAAGGACGTTGCGGTGCGGCTGTCGGTACATTATGAGCCACGATGACAATGCTGTTTCAATGCTGGATGGGGACAAAGCATTCGCCACTGCACAGGGAGACATTTAATTTACAATGTTTACTGCGCCGCACAATGTTGTGGTTACCGTGTAGTGGTTTTTTTTTTCAAATTAATTTCGAATTAAAAAGAAGGAAAATGTAGATTCCATTTCATAGCCATCAGAGTATATAATGCACTAAGAAACACATTTATCTTTACAATCCTCAATTTTATCACATAAACCACGCAAAAAAAGCTTCAATTTGTAGCAAATTAAGCCATCTCTCCTTAATGAATTAAAGAAGAAAAAAAAGTCAGACATTAAAGCAGGTCACCTAACAAAGAGCAACTCCTTGGAGTGTTTCACCATGGCGATGGCTACCAGTAAGCCTTGCCAGTAAATCTTTTGCTCCGACTCTCCAAAGATGCAGTCTTTGTTGTACCCCGCCACCAACTGACGGCAAACACGAACATTCTAGAGCAGACATCCTCCTACCATCTGTGCCCTCTACTACTACCTCTTCTCAGCCACCTCGGTGTGTAATTCCAGACCATGCTCAATAGCTCGAATACAGTCGGTTCCATCGCAAAAGTCCAAAAAAGGCATGGATTGCGAAGCGCTTGCGTCGACTGCATCGACTGTCGAGCGGTGGCCGAAAGATGCAGCGGTAAGAGGGAGAGTGATGGTTTCGTTTCGGTATTTTTTGATGCTTCTTTTTGCAGACACGAGGATGGCGAGATGCTTTCGCCTTAATGTTGCCATGTTCGTCTAATGACTATCAGAATCACTTTTGATATTTGAAGCACTCTACCGGGGAATATTACAATATTATGCATTTATTTTCCATTCAAATGTGTTAAGTCAACAGATCCTTCAAAAGAAGAGCTGCACAACTCGTTTCATGTCTGGACTTATGATAAACAACTGCAAAAATCTTCTACGCGTCTAGATCTGCTTGACAAATTCTCGAATTGCGTTTCTGCATATTTAAAAAGGAGGACATTCTACCGGGACCACCCTTGTAATGATCGCAGCATCGTCACCGATGGCCATGCTCCAGTAAAGGAAGGTCCGAATGAACGGTGCAGAATGGTTGCAAATATGTGAGAGAGAGAGAGAGATGCATTGAGTCGAGAACGACGGTGGTAAAGAAGGTAATGCAGTCGCTGCTGCACTCGGCGACTGGCACAAAATGTGGGTCTCGAGAGCGGTAAAGGAGGGTATAATATATGTGGAAGTGGGACGAGCGGTAGGATACGCGTGCAGACGACGCATACCAGACGCCGGATTTTCCTTCAGACAGACCAGGAGCAGCAGGAGTAGCAGACGCGCCAGTGGCGGAGGGGATGGCGGTGGTGGTGGTCTGCTACTTTCTGGGTCACGTAGAAACAAAGACCAGACACACCGACATCCATGTTACGATTTTTCTAAACAGTTAAATTGGAGTGATACACTCGAAACAAAGAACGAGCGGAAACAGAATGAGATGGTGGCCGGGTGGAATGCGAGACGCGACGCCGAAAACAAAAAGTCGCTCGTTGCTCAGTCATACCAAGCAGGTGATGTAACGTAAAAAAGGATGTTTCCTGGACAGAAAAATTAGTTTATTATTTATCTCTTGGCACCCACATCTAGAATACTTTTACAAGAAAGTCTTCGCTTCCAATTTTCGCTTGAATCGCTGCATTTTGAGTACAACAAAGCAAGCTGCGCCAGCAGGGAGGGAAAAATCCCAAATTGAAATTAGTTTTCCATCGCTAAACGCAATATGGCGTCGTCCTCCGTTGCCGATGGTAACGGGCAGACAAAGGCAACGGTAGCTAATGGCTGTCAGTTGCCATAGGCCACGAAGAATTTTCTGGACCCAGACTCTCAACGATCCGATCCCCGATCCGAAGCGGAACGGAAGCTTTCGTGCATTTTCGGGTGCATTCGAGAGGCTGTACTACGCATGCATACTACGTGGTGCTGCACTTGGTGATGGTGCAGGCGCGCCACCCCTTCAGTATCCCGTTTTTCCTCCAAACGAATTCAACGAAACGATGAACAAGGACGCGACGAGACAGCGAATAGCAGCAGCAGCGGCAGCGGCAATGTGCGTCAAGGATGGAGGCTGGAAGGACCGGGCGACAGGATATTCAGTTCTTCCATAGTTTTCCGATTCCGTTCGCCACCACTTCCACCACCACCAGACGTAGTACACAAAATGTTCTTTGTCCTGGCATCTGCCAGACGAATGGCCAGGAATGGCGCAGTAGAATCGTGTCTAGCGCCTTCTGCGCTCTTTATGATGGCGATATCGCCGCGATTTGGCTGCCACAAACGTCATCGACCTTGCGATCGGGATTTTCCGACACCGCCACTGCCACCGCGCGCTGCTCCATCTAAGCGTCTCCGCCATTTTATCAAACCCCCTGATATCCGTGGGTGTAGACGTTGCGCGACGCAGGAAGAAGTACAAGAAAGGACTCTGTCGGTCGGTCGGTCTCGGTTTCGGTGGCTGCAGGCTCCAGCCAGTCAGCCAGCCGGGAAGGAGGGTAACAAGGAGTGTCGGGATGTGTGCTCGGAAGGTATAAATAAGGAAAAAGATGCCACCAGTGCGACCATTTCAGTGATGGCAGTGTTTTGATAGTGATGTGCCCCGACAGTGCCAACGCCAAGTGTGTTCCAAAGTGAGTTTTTCCAAGGTGAAAAGTGACTATCCTTGGGTCTCCCCTTGGTGGCGATCAGTGGGGGCTTATTGGCGGATTGGCGGATCCAATTTTTCCGTCGTCTAAGTTAGTTCTCGGTCACAGCAAGAGCGATTACGCAACCAGACGGCTTTTCCAGGTTTTTCCAAATCCAGAATCATCCAGAAGCCCTTGAAGAAGCAACCGATGATGCATCACGATCGTATCGCTTTTCCACAAACAACACACACCGAGCGCGAGTTTTCCTGTGCGTGAAAAAGAAAAAAGCTATGCTAGACGTCGTGCAACAACCGCCCGCTTTGGTGTCACGTCGCCCTTCACGAGCGCGCTGCTTGTCGCGAGGGAGCGAACGAACGAGCGAGCGTAGTACACGGTCAGCGGGCGCCATGACCTACGCCAATGCGCCTCCATTTGTGAACGGTCCGTTCGTTTGCCGTTTCTGCGACGTAGTAGTCGGTGGCGCTTTGTGAGGTTAGGGGTTCGTTGGGAAATTGATTTGTTTTTTGTTTCGATTTCAGAACACTTCCTGGCCTTATTTTCCTTCCGCAAATCAACGTTTAATGATCCGCAATTTGCTCACAAAAGCGTCTCACGGTACTGTTGTGTAGTACACAAAATGAAAGCCGCCGTTCGAGGTCGTTATTATTCCGTCGCTTGATAAGACTGAAAGTGTGTCGAGTGGCATGGAAAAAAATGAATGTCCCCTGGAGCGACTAACGAGAGCACAGACTCGCGATCGATCCGCTCGATGCTCGAGCCTCTTCTTCTCTTCTGCTCTCACTCACTGGCATTCTGGCTCTGGCAACTGCTGCTCTCTTCGCTTCGCACGCTACTCAAAAAGACAAAAAGAAGCTACCGCGCGGAGTGGGTGCGCTGGAGCGGCAGAGTCTGGGCCCACTCCTCCTCCTCCTCCTCCTCCTCGGTTTAAACCCCGGTTCGGTACCTTTCATTTTCCACCCACACGCCGTAGACGTCAGCCGACAACGACAACGACAACGACGACTGTGCAGCATGTATAGCCGATGCCGGTGCACATAATGGCGCCGAGCAGGCAGTTGACGAATGGCGCACTTTGATAACAGTGCCATCGGCCACCGGCACCACTTTGGTGATGGTGGTGTTTGTGACGCAAATGGTACGGCCGGGCGCGGTGGCCAGTGTCGTCGAAAGGGTTTTACGTTGTGCCCAAAGTACGGCGCACTGTGTTGTCAATGGGGAACAGGCACACTACCCGAGTACTCCTAGGTAGGTGTGCTCCGTAGTAAACAAAAAAGACGATCTGCTTCTCGCTCGCTCCTTCCCTGGCTCCTGGCTGGCTTCTTTTGGCTTTGCTCCAACATGAGCTGCGGTTGCGGCGTTGTGTTGGTCGCCCAGACGTCCTTCGCTCGCTTTCTCCATCACCCACACACTCATCAAATATCTCTCCCTCTTTCTCTCTCTCTCGCTCTCTGTCTCTTGATGCACTGGATGCATTTGCAATTGCAACAACTCGACCCGGGGCGGAAACATTGAGTCGCAGTTTCGTACGGTGTCGGTGTTTTTGCTAGTTTTTTATTTGCATTTGGCCACACAACATGGAATGGGTGTAAGTGTGCTGTAAGCACATAGGGATTCAGCTCAGCTGCGCAGGACTCCCATAGCGTACGGAATCGTTTGACCTTTGCCGATGCCGATGCGACGCAAAAGATGTTGTCCCAGGTTATGATGATCACACGAAGGATACATTGGAAACCGGAGCCTACTGGGGCACACATTTTGCGACGCCATTTTTTGTGAGCCAGCACAGAATGGTAGTCAGTTTAGCTATTGTATAACACGCTATCATATGTCTGCTTTCATTAAATGAAATCTTCTTAGAAATTTACATAACTTTATCTTGATCATTATTACATTTATGCTTTATCGGCCACAGCTACTTATGCGCAAAACTTTATTTCGATTTAATTACAGCAAACACCGTGAAGGAACAGAATCAATAAGGTTCATAAACACAAAGCAGATGCCGCTTATGCGAACGATACCGGTAAGTAATGAGAATCCCCACTATCAAATAGTATTTTATCGCTTATCCCTTTTCACCACATCACGCTATTGCGTGAATGAAGTTGACTAATTCTCGAATACAATTTGTCAAAAAGGGTTCCCTATAAATTGGCTTTGCTGATTTTTGATAATTGGACCGCGCTGATGTGCTTATGGATCGCACAAAAGCAATCTAATAAATTAAAGCCAATTTTGTGGCACGGAGATGAAATGAAGAAACGCAAAAAAATGCAAACGGAACAAATGTTTCCATGAAAGCCTTCTCAGTCATGCGATGCTGATGATTTATGTTTTCGGTTCTTTCCGTACGAACGACGACAACGAATCTGACGTCCATTAGAAGCGTCTTTGTATTCGTTTTTCTTTCACCAAAAACCCTTTGTGTTCTTTTTAAATGAGTTTGCGTGGAAAGGGTACATTTTGTAGTGTTTTATGCTCAATTATATTTATTCTCTTACCGTTTTTAATTTAGTTCATACATTAAGTTTTACAAAACTATTTATGTTGTTCTACATCACGGTATTGCTTTATCACTCTTTTGCCATCCTTCCACAACCCCTCTTGGCATCTTTCCGCCACTTATCTTTATCCTTTCTTGTTTCACTTGTGCTGGTGAAAAAATTCTTAAAATTTATGACCACAACCAAGCAGCTTCTAAAGCGTTGCTCATTTGCTTGCAAATTGTCTCTTTGACCTGGATTGTTTCTCAATCCGCGGCCTCGGTTGAGTATCAAAACTGTTTGTCATTTTGTTTCGTTTTCCCCCCGTTTACCTTTTTGCCTCATCGCCTACTACTCGGTTCGGTCCGTTGCGTTGCATTGCGTCTCTTTGGCACTTTCGTACGCGCGCCTTCCTTCCAGACACTTCACAGAGGTTGGTTTTAATCGGTTTCACCGTCTTCCCAACTTCGCTTCACCCCAAATGGCAATGGCATGAAGCCGTCCGTCTCTACCGGTGGCCGGCGGTGCACACCCGAATGGCCCGATCGCGGCGTGTCTGTGTGCTTAAGCTTAATCGGATTTTTATTCAGCTTAATTTAATTTTACCCTCTAACCCTGTACTCATTACGCTACGCTAACGAGCTGGCGCACTTGGCCGGCCGGCGCTCGATAGCCCTGGATGTGTCTTCGGTAAGAGGCGTCATGTGATGTTTAGCGCATCACACCCGCGGTGTTGGTGCATTTCGTGGGAAGCCCGACGCAATAAAGGCAAATTGCATCCGTTCGCGGCCGTTGTCGTTGCCGTTTGCTGGATATGTTTTGCGCGCGCGCCCATTTATGCATTTATTGTTCCTTGCACCCAGCACCACCGGGGTTGTTGGGCTTGCATTTGGACATGTTCCGGCCAATCAGCGCAAGGGTAAGGTAAGGGTGTTTGCCATGCCATGTTGTAATTGGCACTTCTTGCATCCGTGTTTTATTGCAGGATGCAATAATTCCTGCTCCTCCTTTTGCTTCGTGCTGATTTGATTGATATCGTAAATGTGCCCAAGCAATCAAACGCTTTAATCAAATCGTTTGCATTTCAATGGTCGGGGGCCAATATTAATTACCAACACACCTCAAACATCTTCATTTACATTTTTAATTTATTAAAAGTGTTGGACGCACGTATAAGTTATGAGCATAAGCAACACAAAACATAGATTAAGCTGAGATATCACTTATCCTCGAGGGCAGCCCGTAAGCATTGCCACAAATGAAACGAAATGTCTTCATCTTGAGGGGATGAGCATGATTGACCGACCGCCTTGCGCAGTGACAAGAAGAAGGAACGCGCAGTGTCTATTTATAGCTCGCGTGGGGTGTAACCAGTTTGCCTTCGATTAATAGTGCTCATCGATATATGAAGCAAGATGAGAGGCCAAACATACCGTGCATGCCCTCTCCGCCCCCCTTAGTCATTATCGTAAACATCTTTAAGGTAGATAATCCGGTCCGGCTATCCTACTGGACACACCAGGACCTGGTCCCGGAGTGCATCCAAGATCTCAAGAAGGGTTTTTATCACCATCGCATCGTTTCCAGAGTGGTCGGTCGTGCAAATTGATGTTTTGAGCGCGAGCGTGCGCACACCACTGGCAAGCAATCTCAGGGAGGGGGCAGGGAATAGTTGGGTTCGATCGTAAAACCATCCGACCATCGTCCGGATCGCGGTCGCCACCAGCAGCACCAGCTAGACCTTGCCGTGGCGAGCCACCACCAGCAGAGTGTCATTTGCGCTTTGCTCGCATGGAAATGGAATCGGAAACGGAGCGGCTACAGGAGGGCTGGTGGTTCGGCACGCAGCACAGCCAGACAGTCATTGCCCTTGACTTTAGGCATTGCAACTGGCATGCATAAATAAGTTTAATTTATTATCGCACAGCAGCAGCAGCAGCAGCAGCAGCAGCGGGAGTGACGGTGGTGGCGGATACGATGCCGACGGCACTTCTCCCACGACGGCGCACGGCGACGGAACTGGCCGCACAAATTGGTGAAACCACTGTCTTCCCTGCCCTTGTGGTCGCTGTGTTTTAACCGGACGCCCCGAAGGCGGGGGTTTTTGCGGTTTTGAAGATGAATGTCCAAAGTGTGTCCTCGGATGCACGGTGATGGCGATGATTGACGTGCTGGCGATTCATTTCCGGAAGCATCCGGATCGTTCCGAGGTTGGGCCGGCCGCGATTCGAATCCTAATTGATTTTCAATAAAAGGCAGAGCTTTTACTGCTGAAGAAAACAATTTTATTCCATTCCACTCACAGTTTTACGCATGCAGATAATGGATGCTCAATGGATTTATGGGTGATGTGCTATGACAAATGGTCACCTGTTGGAAGGATTGGCGCCAAATGTCACTTCGATCGTTTGAAAACGTCAATCAGCATCCTCATTTGTTTTGCCACTCGTCGTGACCTTCTAGAAATGCACTTTTCACGATCGCACAATGCTAGTAACAGCAATGGATCTGGAGCGTAGTCACGCGGCTTCCGGAAACCGTTCCTCCTTCTCTCGCTCGCCAGTCCGGTGAACAGCTGAATCCGTCCAGCTGCATCCTACACGAGCTTCCTCCGCATGCTCTCCCACCCGTCGGGCCACGTTTGTCACGTGGTCGGTCAACTCGCCCGGGCCGAGAAAGCTTTTTTCTGCAAAACTTTCTGCAGCAGCATTACGCAGCATGTTCTCCATCCACACCGAGATCTGACGTCCAGGCTCCATTAGTGGCCGCTACTTTTGCAACGTTCACCACCTTCTCGCCCGGCGGTTTGTCTCCAAAAATTCTGCTCAAACAGCAGCAGCAGCAGCTGGTTGGTTGGTTGGTAAATTGATTTTCATTTAAAAGTCAGGTCAAAGCGTTAATTATATCGCAAATCGAGCGGAGAGCGAACGTGTGGAGAACGAAACCGCACACCACGAGGACATGCTGTCGGTTCGTTGTTCGATGACGGCTGTATTTGGACGGCGAAAGGCGAAATCGCTTATCTCTTTACACAAACACACACTCGCACACCCGTCAACAATGAGTGATAATGGTAATGAAAAGGAGGATGGAAAAAGGGGTTGATTGAGGTCACATTCCGCGTAATCGATACGGCTCATTAAATGTCGCGGTATTTTTGCTTCTCGCAATCCCAAATGCAGTCTGGCCAGCGACGTTCGCGCGCATTTCCCCAGACGATGTCCAATATTCATTTCAATAAAATTAAAAAAAAAAAACAAAGTACCCTTCGGTTTTTAATGGCGACATCTTTGTTAATTTCAGCAAAGATTTGGGTGGAACAGTTTCGCACCCACATTGAGGAGACGCAAAGATTTGGGTCTCTCATTTGAAAGCCAAAAGGATTTCCTTCAAAAGAAGTCTCTGAGGTCACTGAGATGTGTAATAAAAACAGGCCCAAAATGGTAGCTGTACAATCTTCTTGGGTTGCTGTGAGATTTTAATGGGCACAAAACAGTGCAAATTCTTTAAAAAAATATTAAATATAGCCAAAGCACGGTTTATCTTATGTGCTTATTATGTTAGCCTTTTCGCAATCATACACCTCATTACGCGTGACTAAACTTTGAAGAATGTATGTCAATCAACAAACTACACTTGACCAAAAGTGTTGCAATCATCTTTTTTTTATCTGCTCAACTCATCCTCCAATTGGAAGATCACTGTTGTTTGCCACACCACCGAGAGCAACACCGCGGTACACCTGTTGCTGTAGACGTTAGATCTGATCGTCTGATTTCATTACGCGGACACTATCTCGTTTCATTATGATCTGGCCTCTCTAGGCCCCGGTGTGTTGTTAACATACATTTACCGCGTCTCCCATTGCGTTGGCTGTGATTGTAAAAACAAAAGCAGCCCTTCTTCATCGCAACCCTTAATAGCATATGTTACGGACTAAATGAAACCTTTCCCTCCTCTTCCACACACCCTCCTCCTGAAACAACTGACCGGCGAGAGTGTAATCCAACACGTACGCACCCATCAACCGGTCCCATTTCGGAACGGAACGGAACGCGGACAGATAGAGCAAACAAAATCGAAAAACCTCAACATCACAGCATGTACCACAACCGGAAGGAGGGACCCCAGCACTCCCGTCCTACTAGAGCGTTTCGAAGAGGCGAGATGGCGCAATCACGGAGAAATGACGTACCGAGGTGGCCGTGGATGGATGACGTAAAGCAAATTATCATTAAATTTTATCATCGGACAAAGCTAAAATTACGAGACGTTAAAATGGTCATAAAAACACTTAGCAGCGTGGAGGAAGAGAGAGAGAGCTATTCGAGAAGATAAAACGGAAAACATTGTACCGAAGACCGGCGAGCGCTGGGTCCTTGCGTACTGTCGCAACAATATCAATCTCAAACACGTGGAAGGAGGCCATTGTGGAGGGGATTTGGTAACAGAAATAGTCACAAGAAGTGCATACAAAATTATCTACGGTACGGAGAAGGTTGGTTCTCGTCGGTGGTGCGCTTAATCAATTCGAACAATGTTGCTCCCAGGTGCAGCAGAACAAGGTATGGTTTCTGGCATATTTTTAGATGCTCCTTCCTTTGGCGCATTCCTGTGTTTCAACGCAGGATATCGGAGAGACACACCGATATGAACCTGCTTCCTGCTCTGTCAAGTGGGACCTTTGTTGCCGTTGTTGTTGCGAAATTTCCAAAGAAAAATGAGTCCAAGGAAAAAGCCCTTGCCCGGCAATGTCAATAAACAGTGACAAGCACCAAACACAACAACATTCACGCGCCCCAAAAATGGCAAATGAATGATAATCCGCACAGCACGAGAGCACCGAGTTGCTTACCGGCCACTCCTTATCCAGCCAATCTTTTGCGCGCTGCGCGATCCGCGGCCACCATTCGTGTGTGCCCCGTTGCCGTGTGGCGGTGCCCTTGCCAAGGTAATAACAGCACGACCTGCATCAGTGCTGAGTGCATGGCAGCAGCAGCAGCAATGGCACCAGCATCAACAGCTGGCTGACCTATTGAACTTAATTCGCTGGTCGCGGTCGCACGAGCGCACCCAATCCGAATCCGCCATATGGGCGGTTTTGCGTGGAGTCACCTTCGCCACCCCAGGCCAGGCCTACGAAGGCCCGCGTCCCAAAATGGCAGCTCACCGTATGCGGATCGGCCCGTTGCATATGACCATGGCCGACATGGGCACCAGAAGATCAATACAGGACGGACGGTCTGATGGCGCCGGCCACCACTTCACAGTAACATCGGCGTCAGCACCACGCTCTCTGTCTTTCTCTCCTGCTCTTGGGACTCAAGATGCCCTACGGTCTCGGAGGGGGTCTTGGAATTCATTTTTTGCCAACAATTTGTCAATGTCCCCAGTGCACTGACAAATGGTGGTGGTGGTGGTGGTCGTGGTTGTTGCTAGAAACTGGGTTACGATGGCGGATCTGTTGTTTACACGAGGGCGAGAGCGAGGCAGCAATGTCTCCCGTGGTGATATGCAGGCGATGCACTTCTCATCATCATCATCATCACCATCATTGCTCACCACTAATGATGTGCTTGTTCCCATGTGCGAACCACACTTACTCGCTGACATACTGGCGCTGAACAACATTGTTGCCACTAGCAACGCGCGACAGTTTGCTTGATGGTTGTCTGCTGTCATTGTGTTAGCCCGTTGTTCGTTCATGGAAAATATGGACGCACCCCATCGTCTGTCTTACGTGAAATAGTTTAGTACAGTTTAGTGCTTGATGCTGAAGTGCCAACAACACCATTGATTTGCAACCATGACCCTTCTCTACTCGAGGTTGATTTCTGGGGCCTTGGTCTGCGCTCGAACCGCGGCGGGGGGGGGGGGGGGGGGGAGGAAGAACTAAGATGTGATCAAGACATAACATTCATCCACACCAGACACCGGACAAGTGGACAAGCAAGGAGGTGTCAGCCCAAAGAGCCCCGAGTGCCTTCCAATCGCTGGACATCAGCGAAGCTTCTGAATCGCACAAACCCATCGCCTAAAAGCCAGCGTCCAGCGGGCGAGGCGCGCGCTCGCGCATCATCATCGCGGTTCTGCTGGCAGCTGCAAAAGCCGAAAAAGCATCCAAACCAACCGGAGAACGGAGAGGCAGCAACGGAAAAAAAATCGGCAACATCTAATGACTATACTTAAGCACAACCGCAACTCGAGAGGGCTCTCGTTCGGTTCGGTTCCACCACCACTCGCGGTCTTCGATTTGCCAAACATTGCGAAGTGAGCGAGCGAACGAACTGCTGCTGCTGCTGCTGCCGGTTGCTCCTGTGCGCCGAGGTGAACGATCTTTGTGCGATCTCTGCGCCATTTTCGGGGTTTGCTTGGTTCCTTCGTTTCGCGCAACAGATCTTGGAACATGACGAGCGCGCGCGCGCGCGCGTCGACGATCAGCGAATATTGGCTCTAGCCAGGTTGCTTGCCCCCCCCCCCCCTCCCCCCGGCTCCCGGTCCTGGGAGAGGTGATCATAGTGATCGCAACGTCCGTTTGCCAATTTTAAAGGCCTTTTCCATCGCCATCCCCTCCCCACCACCTTTTTTTTGTTGCCGCTTTTCCAGCGTTGCCCACCGGAGTGGTTATTGAGTTTCCTTTTATTTCGCGGGGGTTTTCTTTTCTTTTTTTGCTTCAAAGGTTCTCTTTTCCTTTTATTTTGTGCGAAAAGCTCCGTTCGGCTAGTTCGAGCGTTCGCTAAACGTTCCGTCAAGGTTTTGACGTCAAGGGGAGGAGGCGCGAACGGGGGTTTGCCGGTAAGCCAGTGCAATTTGGGGTCGCTTTACAACTCGCTACATTCCCTGCGCTTTATACGCGGCGGCCATTTGTGGAATCAATATTAATGAGCGATCGATCGATCACGATCGGGGTACCCGGGGGTGTGCAATCTGTTTTATGAAATATTTATTCAGGAAGCAGGCTAATGATGCACCGGCCATATCCAGTGGCCAGGCCATTCCAGTGACAGCCAACAAATTGTTTGACCAAAATCCGACCGAAGAATGAACGGAATGGACGTCCGTAATGTTTAATGTATGTGGAACATTGAATGTTCCCTCATACTGCGATCCTAGACAAAGGTGGAACGTGGCTATTTTAATTCTTGACAACCTGAACAACACGTTTGATCCGAGTGCACATGGGATTTTCTAGAGTGACAACTTGAGGAAATTAATCCATCCAAGAATCCTGACATAAAGGACGAAACTGGAACTATGTAGGACCATTAGGGTACTTTACTCGATAAATATCTACTCAAATACACCTTTAATACAAAGATCCTCAGAGAGCAGAAACTCAAAAATTACGAATCTATCTTCCAAAGGAGACTTCTCAGAATAATTACCGCATATTATAATACATGATTTACGATAGAAAAGCCAATGCAATACAGATTTAGACGCGTTGTATGATCATCTCTCTGTAGAACAGGGCATGTAACTTATTGTAAAAGGACAGAGAAGGTAAGAAAAGAACCAAAACGACTTAAGAATTAAGGGCGATCGCGACGGGTGCAAGCATCTTCTTTGGCTCTTGCTTACTGAATCTATTGCATAGGTAAATAAGTAAAACTAATAGTTGAAATACTTAACTCTCTCTTCCTCTTTCCAACACTTAAAATTCAATCGCTTTGCTCGCTACTGCCCACTTTTAACAGCTTCTTTACGGTTGCAAACCGATTTCCCATTCAAACAGCACGGAGCATACGGGGTGTGTACTAAGGGTTTTCCCACATCTCGCTTGCTCAAATCCAGCAACTTAAACGCGCGCACCGTCACCTGAGCCCACCGCACCCCTTTGGATGTGAGGCGCGACGGGGCCGAAGGTAGTAAAATTCGCCAATTTTCAAGGCTAACCCCGGGCAACGACTTCCCGCCCGAGCGATTCGCCAACGAAAGTTTCCCAGCAAACTCGGA
>NC_064877.1:87195646-87198146 GCF_943734665.1 Anopheles aquasalis
CGGTCAGGACAGACCGTACAACCAACCGTATTGAACACATTGAACGTACATACAAGGCCCGTAAGGGGTTGTAACATTCCTTTTTTACCGAAGCAACTCGGGAAGGCCACCAGTACGATGATGATGATGATGACGATCGACGACCGGAGACACCGGTGGCGATGGCATCGCTGGAATGTGAGCTGGCGCAAACACATTCAGAGCGAGCAGAGGAAGCTGTGGCTGGAAGTTGAAGAGACATACAAACACTTGAATGAAATGCGGTGCACTCTTGGTACGTGGTACATGCATGCATGGCCGTACCTTGCCAGCGACAATGTTGCATGCTGCGTTGGACGTGACATGACGGGCTCTAGGGTTCGCTTGCTTGTTTGCGCTGCAATGAAATGCCTCATCATCTGCTCGGACTGGATCGAATTACTAGCAATGACGTAGGGCAGGTCATTTCAGGTGAGGTGAGAGCGTGCGCCTGCGTCAGCCAGGCCCTATCTGGCCCTATCTGCTGGCTGGCCACGGCCACGACTCGGTCTCGATTCGATCGACCTCGCGAAAGCGTGCAGCGTTCACGCTCACGGAAGGCCTAATTGCCTTGATTTATCTAATGAATCCGGGTTGCTCGACCGTTCGGACCTCCCAGTCCCCAATGCCTTTCCCAGTGTCCCAGATGGTGGGGTGGGGGGGGGGGGGCATTCGCTCTCGTTCACCGGTTTTCCCGGCCGCTTTTCCGACCGTTAACCGTGAATGGGCGTAGGCTCCATTCAACCGTGGCCACAAGAGATCGCTATGCGTTAGAGAAAGTGCATTCGACTAGTTTTGGTCGCCGGTTGCTCGTAAATTTTGGGTCACAATCCCCGAAAAGAGATCGAACATTAAATCGATAAAGTGAACTGAAGCCGCTCAAAATTTTCCACAAAAGAGATTTGTCCTTGAAAATGTCAAAGCGGTTGTGTTCCAGCTTGTCGTTCTATTAAACGATGGTGCCATATTTTTTGGAGGAAGGTCCACAGTCCCATATGTTATATTGTTTTAAAGCATCCTTCTTTCATCCGAAGAATACGGCTTCTGAAAATTATGGTTTGTTGGTCTGAGCTTATGCTGAATATGGTGTGACACAAAAAATGCGACATGAAATTAAAAAATCGCTTGAAAAATGGAAAAAAGTGATGAGTTATATTGTAATTGATGGATTTGTTCTTTTGATGTTGAAAGAAAATCATTTTTGTTGAGCCAAAAACGTAAAAGAATTTATTCCACTACTACTATGAATACTAGATCTCGGAGATCAGGAGGCTCCTTTTTCGAGAATCCCAGTACTGGAGAGACCCAACCTCAAATTCTACATTTTGGCAAGGCTTCATCATTCAATGTACGTTCTTCTCTCGCTCTCTCTCTCTCTATCGGTGAAAAAATATTGTCAGCTGCCGTTGTGCCGATCGATACGATACGTGTCTCCCTGGTGGATCGAACTTTCTCACACAACAGCACACAGCAAGCCCCCACGGCCCCGTGGCGACTGGCACTTTTCTGTGGCTTCTTCATGGCCATGATGATGATGGTGGAGTGTTCCGGAGGAGCAGCCACCACCCCGGCGTCGGCGGCGGCTGACGTAAGCGGGCTCTCCGGACAGTTGAAGTCACCAAAAGCGCCACACTGCCTGGTATCGATTTCAGTCCGTTCCGTTCCGTTCCGTTCCATTTGCTCCGTTGCTCCAGTTGCCTCGCGGTGGCTGGCCGGCTGATTTCGAGCTGTCGCGCCACCGGCGACCATCTCGTTGCCGTTAGCGCTCGATTCTGGTGTCCACCACCACCAAAGGCGATGTCAGTCGCCAGGCCGACCAGTAAGTACCGCTGGGGCCACGGTTTTTTGGGACCGGCGTGTAGGCGAGGCGTGAATTGAATTGCGTGACCTGCGTGAAGCATGGAGCGATGGTGGCAGGTCAGCTGGGGGGCGCCTGATTACGTAGGCTGCACCATGACACTTGGCACTTACGTCATTGAACCACAGAGAGTGAACGGCAGCGGCAGTGACTCACCCACGGATACGGAGGCTAGAAGCCTCGCGCCACCGGATGTGTGTGGGGGGGACGGGCGGCCTCTATTGGCCTGCGGGTTGCCAATCTTGCTGAAGACCAAAAACATACCGAGCCAGCTCAGGTCATTCTTGGAGGCGGGGGGGTGGCTGGCAAAATGAGCACCATAAATGGCAATGTCTTGTCGGTGAATTGATTTCGAATGTGTTCCTCCGGAGTTTCGGACCTCAGATCAACACGAAGCGACCGGTGTTGGTGTTTGACCTTTTAGCGAGGTGTCACTTAGGACTGCCAACAGAATCGAGCAGAATTTGTGGATTCATTTCATGAACAAAAGTCGTTTATACTGTTGTCAGGTAGGAACCAGTATTGCAGAACATTAAGAATTCTTGGCAAACGTTTCTCTTTTCTTCACTGGATAAACTAACAAAGATAAAGCCTCTCAACACCTGCTGTAAATGACCGCAAAGT
>NC_064877.1:87203146-87223146 GCF_943734665.1 Anopheles aquasalis
TCTCTCGCTCTCTCTCTCAGTCTCTCTGTCTCTGTGGTCCCGGGAGCGATCGACGAGCAATCGTTGACCCATTGGCCCCTGCGATCCCGCCCATATCAGCAACCGCGCGCAAGCCACCGGTAGGTGATCGCGCAACTCCTTTGCACGATCGTTCGCTTGCTCGCTTTCTCGCTTTCTCGCTCTCGTCTTCCTCTTCATCCGTCGCTCTCGGTTATTAGTGTTTCGTTCCTCGTCGCTGATCTCCGCACCTCCCCCTACTGTTCCTACCGGGTAGTGGCCGCACATCTCGGTGTTTCGAGTTCTCTTCGCGGGTTCTTCGCGTGCCAATTTTTCGTGCATGCACATGGCTCGCCATCTTTCAGCCCGGTGCCGTCCATCCGTGGGGAGCATAAACTGCAACAACGGGAGGAAACGAACCAGGATGGACCAGGAGGAACGCAGCGATGGTAGAAGGAACTGGAAGCGAAAATCGCGAACCACCCCACTCACGCACACGTTGCCAATTCGCTGGACTTCAAGAGGCGGGGGGGGGGGGGGAGATGCGTGCAAAGTGCCGGCAGTGGCCGGGGCAGTAGCGAGTAGCAGCAGCAGCCCCGGTCGGTATTGGTCCGGAGTGTATTGAACGGATGAATGATTCAAGGTGAAGTGATTTTGATATGGATTTAAAAGTTTTCTTCTTCCTCCACCCGTCGTTCTTGTGTGATCCGATCCGATTCCGTTGCGGATGCGGATGATCGCAGGACACCAGGGGCCAGGGGTGCGAGTGAGAGCGAATCACGCTGCTTCTTTTCTTTCTGAAGAGAACTTGTCTTTCCGCTCTACCAGGCGATGCCAGTGACCTGAAAGCATGTTGAACAGTTTGCAATGTGGCAACGAGTTCCACACTTTCTTTTCATTCAAATTGCGCCGTCGTCGTCCTCGATGCCCCGTGACCTTGGGTGTGCGGTATGTCACCGAACCGGCGAAGCGGCCGTGAAGCAATTAGCGTGAAGCAAACAAAACCAACTACAACAGCACTCCCCATAAGGTGCTCGATCGATGAAGCGATCGATGAAGACGATAAGTAATCAAGCGCGCAAGAGTGCAAGAGATTCGATCTGCTCGCTACTTCTTGCTGCCGATGTTGATGCGTATCTCAATCGTCCCTTGTGATTGATTTGTGTTGATTTCTCTATGGGCGCGTCCCCGTTCGGTAGTGGCGAGTGGCCGATCCTCTTCGCACTGATTGTTTCCTCCTCAGTCCTCCTCGCAGCCCCCATCAAGGGTACCGCAGCATTAATGGATCGTGGAGGGCGATGTGATGGAGCTTACGATCAAAAGCTGTTCACTCTCAGCAAGGATCAGCCTGTTTGTGGTCACAAAGCGGCAGCGCAACGCAGATGATGCACCGCCGCGAACGAACGAGCAAACGAACGAGCAAACGATGTCAGGTCAGGGTCCCCGGTGTGTCCGCTGGAATTGAAGCAAGCCGATCGTCGCGTTGGTTGTCGTCGTCGCGTTGGCACAGCACTTCTCAAGGACGTGCATCTGTTGCCGCTCGTTCAACCTTTTCCTTCGCTCCACGCTTCCGTGTCGAGCCGGAGACGGATATTCTGTCGCTGCTGGTGCTGTTGCTGCTGCTGCTGTGTTTGGTTTGTGCGTTCTTCTACTTGGCCGAGCACCGAGCAGAGTGTAGGCGGGGACGAGGTCTTTGTGTATCAGTCAACCCAACCGGTTGCCGCAGTGCTTGTGCCGCTGCTGCTACTGCTGCTGTTGTTACTTTCATGCGTCACGCGCGACATTCGCGATTTTCGCGGAATGGGAACGCTTCAAGGATGCGCGACTGCGTGGAATGCAATGATGAGATCCGAGTGAGCGGTGGAAAGGGTCGCAGTAGGCGAATGATATACGATGTCTGCCTCGGCCGCCCGTGTCTGTGGCTGTGTGTGCGTTCGAGTCGGCCAATGATCCGTTAAAACCGCTCTCGAATCCGAACCAGCGCACGGCGGCGGTGCGTCGATGATGCTGATGCACCCAACCTCCGGTCCGCCATTCGTGCGCCCCCCCCCCCCCCCCTGGTCCACCTACTGGTCGTTGTGGTGTGAGTGGCCCCCACGCAGTCGCGACTGGTGTGTCTGCTCTGGGGTCCGTACGGCTCACATACGCACGCTAAAAAAAAAAGAGCGAGAGAACACAAGAACAAGAGAGAGAGAGAGAGAGAGAGAGAGAGAGAGAGAGAGAGAGAGAGAGAGAGAGAGAGAGAGAGCGAGAGACATCATTCAGTCAGTTCCGCCGGCACGTCCGCGTCCGCGAAACCCTTTCTGTCCGCCTCGTGGTGATGGTGTCTCTGTCTCGCAGGCGGTTGCCAGAGCAGGAAGCACGATTCGGTATGTACGAACGACCACTCGGTTCTGTTCTGTTCTGCCGCTCGTCGCCGTCGTCGCTGCCGGTAGAAACGCAGCAAGCCGGGTCCGGGTTTGTTGGGGTTGCTGGCCGCGTAAATAAAGCTTCTTCTCGTCGTTTTGGGGCGGATGTATCTGGCGCAAACACAACCACACACGCAGAGGGTCGCCGGTGCGGTGCATTCGGAGTGCCGCTGGCCGATGAAGGACGCTCTAATGACAACCGCAAACCGCCCCAAAGAAGAGGATATCGGAGGAGAGTCGGATGTCACACGCATGACAGAGACCACCAAAAAGGAATGAACGAGAGAGAGACAGCGAGAGCATAAGAGAAGGGTTTGCAAGGGGGAAACGGCAGCGAAAGGAGGCAGCGAGCCAGACACATAAGCCTTTCGGCAACCGGCCAGGGCAGCGGGGGGAGGGTCGGGTGTCTGAAGAAGAAGAGAGTCCTTAGGAAGAAGACGGAACGCGCGGCGCGAGAGAGCCGGCGCACTTCGGTTTTGCAAGCTTCGAGTTCGAGGGCGAGCGAGTGAGAGAGAGAGCCGTCTAGTTGTGTCTCTATGTACACGCAGCAACCGTGGGGCGCACGCGAAGCGATGATCACCTTGGCTGGCTGGCTGGCTGGCTGGCTGGCGGTGTCGGCGGTTGCCGGTAAGCAGTCGCAGCAACATGGCGCTGTCGGGCACCACCACGCCTCACTCGAATCGTGGCCGTCGGCGAGCTCGGTAGTAGTCTGCGCTGCAGCAGCACCGGCTGACTTGCTGGCTGGTGTTCGGTCGTCTTGCTGCGGTTGCCATCGTGGCAGTTTCGAAGCGCCAGCATCATCATCATCATCACAGTCGTCGTCATCCTCTCCGGGCAGTAGTTTAGTTCGTGTTTTGCTGCTGCTGCTGCTGCGGTGGTGATCCAGTGTGTATTCTTGTGTGGGGGCTCCATCGTCTGCCGTGGTTGCGAACACTTTTTTTTGCGAATTAGTTTTGAACGAGCTCTGCCCCGTGTGTCACCGGATCAGTGGCCTCGGATTGTTGGGGGCATGTGACAAGATCATAGCAGGCCCCACACGAAGCTAGAACGAGAGAGAGAGAGAGCGAACGAAAGAGAGTTGGACGCGAGTTCACACTTAACAACCAAGCAAAGTTGACTCGACGGTCGCGCGATAAGGTCCGTGAATGTGTGTAGTGTGGTGCAGCAGCAGCAGCAGCAGCCGCCTTAGCATCCGTAGCAGCCGTTGGAAACAGAACAGCCGACGACGACGACGACGACGGCGACAACGGTTTGCTGCGAAGCGCGCGCGTGACTGTTTTGCGTTGAGAGACAGACACAGACACCACAGAACAAGGCGGGGGACCGACGACCGAGATCGGCCTTAGAGACAGCGGCAGCAGCCAGCCAGTCAGCCAGTGTCATCCGGTTTTGCGTGTGGTGTGGCTGTTCCGAGCCGAGGTCGACGACAGTGGTGCCGTCGGATGGTGTGTGGATTTCCAGCAGTTTCCATCAAGAAGACAGGGACAGAGTTACGTGTTCAAATAAGATTCTTTCCCGCCGGAGGTGATTCCTTCTGGTCCAACCAAGTGTCCGATCTCCGCTGGCCGCGGATTGTTAATGTGCCTCCGGTGTCCGTGCGTGTCCCCGCGTATGTGTGGTAGTGTGTGCTGGTGTGTATGTGCCGCCGGTTGAATGAACCGCCTGGCGCCGCCTTCGTCTGGGACTGTGTGACGTGGGTTTTGCGGTTTTTGTCTTTTCGGAGCCCCCGAACAATCTGCCGAATGTTATCAAAAATAGAATCCTTTTTTACCGGCGGACAATAATGAGAGCGAAGCGCTCGCGCTCGACAACTGCTATCATCGCGGATTGGACTTGGAGTTCGAAGCGCCAGAAGAGGAGGAACCACGGGATCGAGCAATGCACCTGCGTCGGAGAATATGCGCGCATGATGACATCGCCCACGGTAGACTGCATCATCCAAGAAGGCGTCACCGTTGCCATCGCTAGGGGTCAGTGATCGGCCTGCTGCTTTGCAAACTGTGGCCCGCATACAACAAACAGAATGAAGGATGACCTCAGGCGCGGCCCAACAACTGCTCCACCGGAAACTGGAACCGGAATCGCCCGCACCAGCTGACGGAGAGAACAGAGTCCAGGAGAGGAGGAGACCGTCGCGTTCGCAACAAAGCGCGCATGAACCTTGGCGCACGGGGTCAACCGTCTAGACGTGTGTCGCGCTCACTGTGGACCACCCTGCCTTCCCCCTCTTCGCACTCTAACCAGCAGGAGGGCGACAGCAATGGACAGACGACGGCGCCGGGTGTAGGAGGAGAAAGACAGTGCTTTGTCCCACCGCACCCTTGTGTGTGGGTTGCGTGCGTGCCCAGTCATTGGTCTCGTTGTGGCCGAACAAGAAGATGATGATGATGATGAGGAACATTCATACCGTGTAATGGCGCCGTATCAATGGAAGGTAAGCTGCTGCTCACAGATGTCCTGCACCATTCCATCGTTCCTCTTGTGACTTGTAGGTATTGCGCTAATGAACTCGGATCGCGAAAGAGAATTGGGACTTCCTTCGGATCGGTTCTCGCTCTGGCTAACGGCCCCTTCCACTGGTTATCATCGCGCATTTTCCGTTGAAATGCTTGAACCTTGGATAATGGGGACACATACGCAGTCTGGTTGCTGCGGTGTGTACTTGTTGCGCTTGCTCGCGGTCGCTTGCCTCAACACGAGATCGGAATTATTATTACCAGCCCCCTTCACCCTCACAATGATGCATGATGTACCGACCGCGGAATGGGGCGGATGATTTTACTTTTCATTCCACATTTCACCCTCTCGGGGAGCAGCTCTCCTTGGTTCAGAAATCCCCACCGGCGGGAGGCCACTATCGCGTAATTTCCGCGACAACGACAACGGCGACGAATGGGGGCCACATTTGAGCTATTTTTGTTCTCGAGGCAGATGGTGTGGTTGTTCGACGGGCATTGTGTTCGAGCCGGAAGCGAAACCAGGCAAACCGATAGCACAGCAGCTGGCTGTGAGAGAGTGGTTAAGAAAGGAAGAGAAATAGGCCAGGATCGCAGGAACCGCGAGCGACCTGTGGTGGTGTGGTCACTACTGGCGCTTTTTTGTCCGCCCGGGCGGGGGGGAAGTTTTTCTTCCGGGTGTCCGTCTGGGGCGCCATTTAAATTTCGTTTTGTTCCACCATCATACCCCATCCAGTGCCTTCTAGATGTACCGTCGGTTTAGATTGCTTCGCGTAAAACTAATGCCAGGCCGAGTCGTGTCGCGATGGTAAGTAAGTGCAGAAAGCGGACGACAACGACCAAAGTGTTACTACGATCATTGCACAGCAACGACGACGATGATGGCGACGATGTGATACCAGCGCTACTTTGTGTCGTCGGCCGCGTCTGTTGGGTGAACCGTTGAACGACGCGCGCTAAGCAGGAACCGGGACTTGATCCATTTTGCAAACAGTCAGGTACCTGAAGTAGCGCGCGTTGTGCGGCTTCACGAGCACCGAGAGGAGGACAAGAAGAACGACGACGACGGCGAATCCGCGAAACCATCCGCCACCCCAATTGTCATTCACTTAAGTGCGCATTAGCGAAAAGTGCGATTCCCCCGGCGCTAGCAGCTACTACTACTACTCCAACCCCTTCGTGCCCAACAACACACGATCGAATGAGAGAGACAGAGAGAGAGAGAGAGCAGCCCCCGCCGGAGTATGTACGCATGTGAGTGAGACTTTGGTGGGGAATCGGAATTCGAAAAACGAAAAATCATGCAGCTAGAAAATTTGAATAATTCGGCACTCGGCGAAATGAGGTTAGGGCTTCATCGGCGCCATTCGTTCCCCCCACCCCCCTATTCTTCTTTTGCGCCTGCTCTCCATACCGTTGTGTCTTTGTCAACGTGGACCTGGGGCGCCACCTGCTGCCCTTTTGCGATCGACGATCGTCATCTTGCCTGTCTGCCCTGCCCGGTCGTTGTATGGCTTTATTATAGCGAATTATGCTTTTCAGGTTTTCGTTTGTGAGGATGAAGTTTTCCAGCCCCGACAATTAATCGAAGCAATCACAGAAACGATGGAAGGAAAATTTAACGAAAAATCAAATGGTTACTGAGATCACTCCGATGGCCAGCGAATGTTGGGATTGTTGTGGATGATTTTGATAAATGGCCCCACTCTCCCTCTGTTCCCCTAGTAAACCGGGCCCGGTACCGAACCGTGTCTATTTTTATTCACTTTCTGGCCGTCCTCTAAAGTGATCAAGTAGTAAACGTCACCAATGCTTCTTTTACTCTCGCTGCTCACACGCCGTGCTCTCCGCATCAGCAAAATCCGATAAGCGTTACGTCATTCGTGCGCGCGTCAACTCTTATCACGTTCTCGGTGTCGGTGTCGGTGTCGGTGGTGTGCGTGTTCGAGCGGAATTTCGGTCGGAATTTGGTGTGTCGAACCATCCCGAAAACCTGTTGCCGTCCCAGGGACGGAACCCCTCGAATCAACCACCGCCCCCGGGGGTCTTTGCTGCTGCTGCTGCTCGTTGAGACGATTATCATATCGCGCTCGCCAGGGAGGCCTCGTGACAATCGGCGGCAGTTGACAACCCGGAGAGTGAGAGAGGACCGTCGGAGAATGTGCGCGGATTGCTCTGAGTACGCGTCAGGAGCATTCTCGAAGCGCGTACACCAAGGGGGGCGGTGGCTCATGATCTCATGTGTCCGATCACCATTTTTTTTTTTTGCATCAAGATCGTACTCTCGAGAAGCCTGCCTCCTTATTGCGGCTGAGTTTCGTTTCCATTTACTCTTTTTCACCCTCATTTTCCGTGTTCATGATAGATGAGAACGCACCCCGAACCGAAGCAATAAACGAATTGGTTGAAGGACGACGGACGGACGGTTTCCAAGAAAACGGAACATTTGCGCCAGAGCGCCAGAGCGCCAGAGGTGAACGCGACGCGATCCGGCTGCCGCCACCGGTTTTATGACCATCATATGGTATGTGGTGTGCGAGTAAATGCTGTATCCTGTCTCCGTCCCGAGGTCTCTGCTGGTTTGCTTTTGCTGTCATCTTCCTTAGCTCCCGACGACGGTCTGCGCCTGGTTGAGTGTCTTTTCTTTTTAGATCCTTTCCTGGTGCAGATTCTGCTCATTCGACAAGAAATGAAACATTTGAGTATTAAGAGAGAGCGAGAGATGGAAAACGGATATGGTTTGTCGCTGCGCGCGAGATCGAGTCAACGAAGGCACCCCTAGCAACAGATCGCAGTAGCCAAGTGAAACACACTGCTTGTTCCTTCTCAGCCGGAAGAAGGATGGTCTGGTTCTCCGCTCCACGCTCTAACCTTCGCTTTAAGCAAACGGTCCCCCATTCCGGTCCGGTTCCCGGGGGTTTGCGACGATCATCAGCAGCTTCTGGGTGGAAAATTCCACTTTCATTCCACCGTGATTGGCCCTGTTGGCGTGTGGTGTAGCACTTCTTCAGCGTGACTTACTTATCGACCAGCTAGGAATTACCACGAAAGCGGCACGTGCGGGGAAGTGCTTTATCTTTTTGCGGCAAACATTTCGTCATCCACGTCATCGTGGGACGTCGACGCCCCAGTACGTGCGTACATGCTGACATCAATCGGCCGTTCGGGGATCGGCTGGCGACTGCACGGGTATCGGCCGCTGTGTCTGGGGCTGATAAGATGCTCTATTCGGTGCCATTATTAAGACACCACTCCCCCAGGTACGCTGTGTAGCATGATCACAACCCTTTTCGGCGAGGACAACAGTACCTGTGGCAGGTTACAGTTGGTGTGCGGAGTGTCCACTTTTCGCTCTCTCTCTCTCTCTTTCCCATTATGGAATGCGATTGGAATGTGCGGGGCCGGATCGCAAAAGTCAATGGACTCACGGTGCGACGATCGGCCTGTTTTGCTGCGTGTGCTGCGCAGTTTTTCTTTGCTTAAATAAACAAACAGACACATACACGGAGTGGCCTGGCCACGGTAGAATGGAAGAATCGGCCACCACCGCGGTGGCTGTCAAGAAGTCAAACAACGGGACGCGCACCGCAACGACCTGCTGCTGCTGCTGCTGCTGGTGCTGTTGACGTCAACGGCCAGCGCGAGTGTATGATGATGTGTGCTTTGCCCTCCCTCCTGGCCACTCGTTCTGTGCATCCGGTGACGTCATGTCAGGGCGATCATTGATCACCAACCCAGAAGAGGGTACATCAGAGAAGAACCTCGTTTCCTCGTTGCCCGTTTATCGCGTTGCATCGCCAAATCACGGTACGATTGCTCATGCAGGGATCAATCGTCGACTGAGAGTGTTTTCTTCGAGACCGGCTGAATCATCGCAATCGCAAATAGAGGTAATGCTGACCATTGCACAAACTTCCGCCGGACCACTCTGGCCGAGGATGATGAATGTGCTTATCAGCGTTGGCAGGGCTGGGGAAAAATAAGAAGAAATAGAAGAAGGTCGTTGTTAGTCATCTTCTGCCCTGGATTCGCCATGATCGTGAGTCAGTCCGTGAAGCGGAATTTCCTGGCGCGCTGAGCGCGTACAAACAGCTCACTGAGCCCTGATTGAGGTCACTGATAGGGTAGTGTTGGCGTTGCGTGCATACGTGGATGCTGCTACTGCCCCTACGTCACGCTGGTATGTATGACCGGAACCGAATTCCAATGGTGCTCGCCCGGCCAGCTCTGTAGGTGTCAAAATTGGCACTCGCGCCGGGCGACGTGGAATTCGTGAAATCTGTGAAATCGTTTGCCTCCTTCCGCCTGGCAACATCGAGCAGAGACCGAACAAGGCCAGTCAAGACGCCAGGAACACGGGGCCAACGGAACTGGAATAACTTGTTTCTGTGGCGCACGCACTATATTTGGTCACGATTGGACGCCGCTCGCGACATTGGCTCCATGGTTAAGGCGTGCGCACCTCGTCGAGCACTCGTTAAACAGTCAGTCAGTACCACGAATTGGGAATTTTTCGGGTCCGGAAATGCTATCCCATTCTTAGATCGATCATCATCATCATCATCATGGTGAGCATCAAAGTAGCGCAGTCTGGGTTGCGTGTGGAAGTCAAGTCATCCACGCCCTCAAATACCCTCAATGTGTGGTTTGCTTCCGGTACCGCGTTCCATTTCTTTATTTCTGTCTCGATCTTTTGCCTTCTGCTGTCAGCTGCTGTGGCTGCGGCTGCTGTTCGATCTCTTCTCCAAGCGTTTTATTCCATGATTTCGCCTTTCTTCAAAGCACCGGGCTCCATCAGCGCCGCCCAATGCCCCCCGCCCCTCCAACCGGCCCACCTCCTTTCTCGTGTCGAGTTTCTCCGTGTTGGCAGTTCATTATTCATTATTTGAGGCGAGTCTATTTTTAGCAAATCTCCTCGCAGCGCCGCTACTCTCGGGCGCCGCCTGCATCTCCCTCCGCTGCGCTGTGACCTCATTATACGCCATCATTTTCGCAAAAACCGTTTCCATTCTATTTTATTTTTGGTATGCAGACGACGGCGGCGACGGCAAGGGGGGGGAGGAACTCCGGGGCGGCATTTCTCTCCGCGCGTCTCTCTTCCCAGTGGTTCCCGTGATCGCAGTTTGCTCTGGCTTACATCACCCCCCGGCCGGCTATAGTAGGCGTTGCCCCGTCTCGCGAGCAGCGATATATCGAGGAAAACTTCAATCGTGCGGGGTGCGCTACGATATGATGCAGTCAATTTATGCCACGCTTTTCCTCCCATTGCTTTTCCGAATTGTATGCTGCATCGATTCACCGATCATTGATGAACCACCACCACCAGCAACAGCAGCAGCGTGAAGGCGGAGCGGCATTCGATTTCTCCGTCGTGTGGTTACTAGTAGTAGGCATTGACCCAGATTTGACGGTTCACTTGAAAGCGAGAAAACCAAGATTATTGAAGAGGAGTCGGTCGGTTTGAAACACATCCCAGATCCACTAATTTCATTCGCGCTTTCTTCTTTCTTTTGACAGCTTCCCGAACGCCACCGCATTTTGATGATGGCCAGGCGCGAGGCGATACGAGGGCGGCGCAAACCCACGATCGCCATACAACATTGCAATGGTCATCATCATCATCACCGTGGCGGTACCGGATGTGTGCTCGGAGATCGTCATTTGCCTGCCAGTGCTGGAGTGGCGGGATGATGATGAGAGGATTATGATCGCTAAACCGTGCACCGCGTTGCGTTGCGAAACACCGGAAGGAAGTGGCATCGTCGTGTTGTGCTGGCGCATGCCGCGAGTTCTCTTGTGCAGTCACCCCGCCGCAGTTGATCGATTGCAGCAGCATCCACTCACACACCGGAAGGAAGGAAGGAAATGACGATCAATATGCTGCGGCCCGTGCGAGTGTGTGCCCGGCTTGGCCGGTGGTCACGCGTCGCGATTTATGTTCCGTTTTCTTCTTCTCTTTTCCTCTCTTTCTATCTATCTTTTACAGCGTGTATACGGACGCACCATTTCCGGTGGCCGGGGTCCGCTTGGTGGAAGATCGTTGCCAAGAAGCAAGTCAACGAACATTCGCAACAAGAGAGTGGAGCGGTGCGCACCGCTCCCTTAGCTAGCTCGGATCACGCGGAACGGCGCTTATTAATTATTAATGTACCGATTTCCGGTTGACGTAAACCATTCTCCCGGTTGGTGCTGCCCTTGCCGCTGTTGCTACTGTTGGTGCGTTCGTGCAGAGCGTCTTTTCCGGAACGTTTTAGCAAACTCGCGATCCGCGCGAATCTTCTTTCGCTTTTCGTTTTTGGAGGACGGATTCATCGGGAGGTCATCGAGCTGTGCGTTTCCATAACCGCTGGTTGCATTCGGTGCTTGCTTGGATTGGAAGCCCGCAGTGTCTACAGAGTCATCTTTTCGTACCCTTTGTCACATGTCTATTGTACTTCATCAGGTGCTCTGGTGGATTTCAGAAACCCGGCACATGTTGGAGTACACTTAATGTGCTGACAACAGATCATCGCGTGTTGTAGTGTGTTTGCGTGTGGGCGTGTGAGCGATAAATAATGGATAAAAGAATGATCAATAAATCAATGCTTTGTTGTGTATCGAGAATTCCTGATTTCCTTTTCGTAGTTCTGTTTTTTAATGATGACAAACGGAATGAAACTATTTAAAACCAATAAAATCGAAGATAAGCAATCTATTGTATTCTGTAAATGGACTGAACTAGATTCCGAAAGCCTGTGGCATTCGTTTGTGGGAATTTTGAGTCTCGGTTTAATGAGGAAAGCCGATATTTTGAATTCACCATACTGGGCTATTTCGTGTAAATTTTGTGTGCGCACTAGCGCCATCATCGGACTAAAGTCGAACCAGTCGAGCAGGTCAGCTGAATACGAGCAGTTTTGCATAACTTCGGGGATTAAAAAAAACGCTTGTGTGGGAGTTTCTCTGACATTCAAAATATCAATTATTTAAATAAAGAAACGTGCTTAAAAATGTGTTTCACTAGAAAATAGGTCCAGGCAGAGTCGTAACACGAGGTTTAAAATCCACGAATCACCCTGTTGGCCAACTGCATGATACCGTGATTGACTGCTCGATAGTGTGGCCGACTGCTCGATACCGTGTACCTGTGTACCGTGTGCTTGTGTGTGCACCTTCGTTGTTTTGGTCTGCGGGAGGCGTGAATCGCACAAAAAAAGTGATCTCGCAATTCTTCCCACTTTTCATTGGGGGTTCGTTTTGTTGTTAATTAAAACCACCGGATGCCACCGCGGGCGGCTGAACGGCGGGATGCGGTTGGTGGCCCTGCTAGTTTTGGAGCTGCTTCCGCTCTTCCTCGTCGCGCAATCAACCTCGGGGAGGAGCTCCTGCGATAAGACGCGCCGCGTGCTCACAAACCCGTTCGGGGAAATCAGCGATGGTCCGGCCGTCAACTACACCCAGGTGAGGACAATCTCCCCGTCCCGTCCCGTCTCTGATCGAGTGGTAACCGATTCTCCGCTTCCCGCTTCAGGATTCGCACTGCGAGTGGCTGATCCGGGCCCAGAACGACAGCCAGTTCGTGACGCTACAGTTCCGGACGATGGCCACCGAGTGTTCGTACGATTACATCTTTATCTACGATGGCGACTCGTTCCGGGCCCCTCTGCTTGGGAGTTTCAGTGGCAACACTGAACCGCAGCGTGTGGTCGCCTCCTCCGGCTCCGTAAGTACTGTGCGACTGTCCCGCAGCGAGCACACGTGACTCATCTCTCTGTCCACAGATGCTGATCTTGCTGTACTCCGACACAAACTACGTGCTGGAGGGTTTTCGGGCAGAGTATTCCATAACGAACTGTCGGAACAATTGCAGTGACCACGGTCAGTGCGTCGAACATACGTGTCGTTGTGAGACCGGCTGGGTAGGGAATGATTGTGGCATCGAAGCGTGTCCCAATCGGTGCGGTGAAGAAGCTGCACCAGGCACCGGTAGCGTCCAAGGAACCTGCGCCGGAGATCGATGTCGTTGTGCAACGGTAAATGGTTGCTTCGATCACTCGCAAAGAGACCGCGTTTTACTCATCCCGTCTCACCGATTTCAGGGCTACGCCGGCCAAGCCTGTAGTCTGGAGCTGGACAATCCTGTCGCGAAGCAGTGGCACTGGTTGTCTAGCACACGGAACGGTCTTCCGCCAAGGGCGGCCCACTCGGCTGTGTACTATGAGCGCTCGGATGCGCTGTACGTGTTCGGTGGCTACAACCTAAACGAGGTGCTGGACAGTTTGTGTGTGTTCCGGTTCTCCAGCAACCAGTGGGAGGATGAGTGGGGTGTACGGTTAGATCTTCGACACGGTGATGTGGCCACCGATGAAACTGAAGCATTGCTACGCAGCAGATCGTTGCTACTGGAGGAGGAATCGGAACGATTGCTTGGATTGTCGCGTGAACCAAACTTCCTCTCGAACGTCCTCTTCACACTGGCCGATAACCGGAGTGGCTTGCTGACGGAAGCGTTCGTGAATGGATCACGTCCGGTCGGACGGTATGGTCACGCAGCGACCGCCATGCACGATGGTTTCGTCCTGTTCGGTGGTAAACTAGCGAATGGTCTGCTTGCGAACGATCTCTGGCTGTATAACGTATCAGAGGCCGGTGGAACATGGTCGGAGCGTGCCCTCGACTCGACGATCCGGCCACCACCCCTTACACGCCATACGATTACACTGGCCGGTGAATTTCTGTACGTGTTCGGTGGGGCGATGGAAGATGGAGAGTTTTCGTCGCGTTTGTTTCGCATTCGACTGCGTGGCCCCACCGAGGCTGGAACGGGAGAGCAATGGGAGGAGATAGTGCCACGCGGTGGCAAGACACTGGATGTGCGGATGGTGGCCCATACGACCTCGTACCAGCGTTCCACCAACTCGCTCATCGTGTACGGTGGCATGCTGGCAAATGTGGCCCGCTTTTCGCGTCTCTCCGATCGCATGTTTGCGTTTCAGCTTGATCATCGACACTGGGCGGAACTGCAGTACCCACGGACGGCACTACATGATGGGTATGCGCCACGTGAGCGTGCCTTCCACACGACCACCATCATCGGAAACTATCTGCTAGTGTTTGGTGGCTACTCGCACAAGCACAACAAGGAGGAGATTTGCTACGACAACCAGATGTACCTGTACCATCTGGGGTGCCACAGCTGGATCAATCCGGAGGTACTGGCCCCGGCAAATGTGCGCTTCCGGTATCCCAAGAAGCAGGGTGTCTTTGCACACGGTGCCGCTGTACGGCGCGGTCATACGCTGTTGATTGTCGGTGGTTACCATGGTAACGTCAATGGTGACTTGTTGGCGTATACGCTTCCTGGTATGCTGGTGGTGCCGGTGAATGAAGGTGAAACGTTCGCACCGGAAGCGGCCTGTCCACGGCACACCTCCTTCAACGAGTGTCTGGCCGATCTCGAGTGTGGCTGGTGTTCGGCCGACAGTGTGTGCTACGGACGCACGATCGGTGCCAACTGTACCACGAATCTGCAAACAACGCGCTGCAAAGGCATCTGCTCGGTGCTGGGCGATTGCCATTCCTGTCTCGTGCATGGTGGTGCATCGGCGGATGGAAAAGGAGAGGCTTCTGTTGGTCGGTATGGGCCACATGGTCATCATCATCATCATCAGCAATCGATCGCTCACAAGCTGGGTCTTGATCGGTGTACCTGGTGCGTACAGAATGCTCGCTGCCACCACAAGGACGACAATTACGGTGTGTGCGGTGAGGATACCCCATCGCAGAAGCCTGGCTGGTGGGGTACCAAGGGTACCGAGGTGACTCGGCCGAGTGAATGTACCGCGCTCGATAAAAGACCCGGACTAACGTTCCTAAAGTATCTTCATCCGGTGAACCTCTCGATGCCGGACTCGGTAATGATTGTGAACGCGACAATGGCCGATTTTAGTTCGCCTCCTTCGAACACACCAACCGAACTGCAGCTACTCGGTGGTCAGGTTATGGCGCGGTTGCTTGGATTTATTCGTTTCCCCGTGATCACACCCGCGGCCACCGTGACGTCAGTGAACGATCGATCGAGTGCCGTACTGCAGGCGTGCGTTAGTCATGCCAATGCGATGCTGGTGACGGTGCAGGTCCCTCCCCGGGGATCGACCCCGATCCCCGTCATTCCCAGTGCCGGCATGCTGACGACAAACTTCTCGTCCAACGAAACCAGCCAGACATGCCAGTCGATCAAGTGGACCGATCATGCCAACATCCTGGTCGACTTTCGTGCCCATCGCAACAAGGTTGGCCTGTATGGTGGTTCCTCCCTGTCGCACGGTGCAGCGCACCATCATCATCCGGATCTGAGCCAGATGCATCTGCAGCACATCGGTGTCGCTGGTGTGCCACCGCAGGCGTTTACGTTCGAGTTTCTGGAACCGTTCACGAACGGGTCGGCCGCTTGTGCTACGTATGGCAACTGTCTCGAGTGTCTTTCGGATTCATCGTGTGGTTGGTGCGATCTAACCGGGGTGTGTTTGTCACGTGAAGCGAACGAATCGGAACAGTGTCGTTCGGGGTCGGATTGGCGCTATCTAACCATTCAACCGGCTCACTGTTCGAACTGTTCCAACTTTATCTCCTGCGAACAGTGCATCGAGTCACGGCAGTGTGAATGGTGGACCGAGGATGCAGCGTGCGCACGCCGGGGTCGATCCGAGGCGGCGGTGCGTTCGATAGATCAGTGCCCAACGCCTTGCTATCTGCGCTCGGATTGTTCGTCCTGTTTGAACGATCGTGGTCGGTGTGTTTGGTGTGAGGCTACGAGCCAGTGTTTCAGCTTTTCCGTCTATACCAGCGAGTACCAGTTTGGGATGTGTCGGGAGTGGCTCGATCAAACCCTAGGTCCACCACCACCGTTAGGAGCGACACTCGATGGTGGTTCATCGTCCATGGCAACGGCTGCAGGGCAGCGACAACAATCATCACTGCTTACTACGATCACCAGCGGTAATGTGCAGCAGTGCAAATCCTGTGAAAGCCTCCAGAACTGTACCTACTGTCTTCGTTCGCTAAGCTGTGGCTGGTGTTTCGAGGTCGACAATCCGATCAACGGTGTATGTATGAGCGGTGATTTTGGCCGCTCCGCGAGCGATTGTCAGGAGGCACTGGTGGTACGCAACAACAGCATTGGATCGACGGGTGCAGTCGCTGCATGGGCCTACGCCCAGTGTCCGGATGTGGACGAATGTGAGCTGGGGTTGCACGATTGTCATGAGCAGGCCGAGTGCACCAACACGCACGGTTCATTCAATTGCCGATGCCGGAAGGGTTTCTTCGGTGATGGTGTCCGGTATTGTCGGCAGACTTGCTACGAAACGTGTCTGCATGGGCACTGCTCCGGTGCACCGGATTTCCGGTGTCTGTGCGATCTTGGATGGACCGGTGTCGATTGTAGTGTGAACTGCGAATGTAACAATCACTCCACGTGTCTCCAGGGCATCGGAAAGTGTGACCGGTGTATGAACTGGACTGAGGGTGCGGCCTGTGAGCGATGCAGTGCCGGTAGCTTCGGTAATGCCACGACGGAAGCCGGCTGTCAGCCGTGCAATTGCAATGGCCACGGAAATGTGGCGCTTGGGGTATGCGATGCACAGACAGGCGAATGTTACTGCCAGGATTACACCGAGGGCCTGAGGTGTGAGATGTGTAATCGGAACTTTTACGGTGAACCGAAAGATGGTGGCCAATGTTACCACGAGTGTGCATCGCGTGGTGTCCTGACGCAGGTTGGAACGCAAGGACTCGGTTCGTACCAATCGAGCCGCAGTGCTAACGGTCTGGAAACCCGGGAATGCCTCTGGATTGTTAGCCCTACGACGAGAGCCGGTGTGGAGCTACGGAACGCGATCATACAGATCGAAATCGAGGCCGATCGGATGAATGTGACTTGTGGCGAGAATGCGGTCTACGTGTACGATGGACTACCAGATCTGACGGGGGTAGCGCAACAGAAGCAACTTATCGCGGTTTTTTGCAGCGAAAATCGTGGTTCCTGGACAGCGGAAGCCCGCTCCGGACATCTGACCGTGCACTACAAACATGGCCGTCGGGGACAGGGCTTTAATGCGATCTACTCCGTGATGAGCTGTACGGCGGACAGCTGCGATAGGCCGTACGTGTGTGGGGAGGACGGTCGATGCGGTTGTCCGAAAGGTTTCACGGGACCACGCTGTACCCTGCGCATCTGTCCATCGGATTGTAATGAGGAAAAGCGGCACGGAGTGTGTGACCATGGCTATGGTCGATGTATCTGTGCGGCTGGATTCGGTGGAGATGATTGTTCGCTCGCGGTCAAGCCCTCGAGTGTGGTCTTTACCGAGCTGTTCAACTCGCACCTCGTCTCGGAGAGCTTCGAGCATCTGAGGAAGACGTTGCCTCGCTTTGGCCACACGTTGGTCGCGGATCGACGCGGTTCACTGTGGATGTTTGGTGGTTACTCGCTGTCCCATGGACCCCTGAACGATATACGGCAGTTCGATACGAAGAACAACACCTGGATGCAGGTGACGGTGGATTCGAGTCCGGAAGATCGGATGCCACAGGGCCGGTACTATCATGCGGCCGAAATCATTAGCTCACGGCAATCAATCTTCATCTACGGTGGTCTCTCGCGCAACGGAACGTTAGATGATCTGTGGCAGTTTGGGCTGCAAACGCAACGATGGAGTTTGGTGTCCCAGAATGGGACACGGCCACCGGGATTGGCCGGCCACACGCTTAACCTGGTGCGCGATGGTGAGAAGGAACAGTTGCTGTTGATCGGTGGTTTCTCGATCGAGCGTGGACTACAGAATCGAGTGTGGTTGTACAATCTGGCCACCGGTAGCTGGTCACCGTTAACGTTCGCGTCGGGTCGTACGCCGGGTGGCCTGTACGGCCACACCGCCGTCTATCATGCGACGAACCAGGTGGTGTACGTGTACGGCGGTATCCGCACCGTGGACGGGGTGTCGATCGTCTCGAACCGCTTGTTCGCTTTTAGTGTTCCGGACAAAACGTGGACAGAGCTACCCCCGTTCATCTACCATGGCGGTGAGTTTGTACCGTCACCAAGGTACCTACACTCGGCGGTTGCTACGGAGAATTATATGCTACTGTTTGGGGGACGCTCGAACGCGACCTCACTCAGCACGGAACAGGAAGTGATGATCGCGTACGTCTATCGCTGCAATCAGTGGATCCGGTTGGCGAAAGATGCGGAACGTATCGGCACGGCATACGGCGTCACGTACGCGCAGGCCATGGCACAGGATGTGGAGAGTGGTGCGATCTACGTGGTGGCCGGTTGGGATGGTAGCAACCATTGCCGGGTAACGCGCATCAATCTGCCCGAAGATATGTGCGATCTGTGGAGCAGATCGAAGTACTTCTGTCGCCAGTACACCGGGTGCAGTTTCTGTTCGGTCAAATCGGCCATGCCCGAGGACAGCCTCTCGCATTGCTACTCGGTCGAACGACCGACGGCCGCCTGCGAGGGATACAATGGTACGATCTCGTTCAACAGTGGTACGGCGTGTGATGGTACGTGGATCAGTCGGCGGGCCTGTGGTTCGTTTAAGACGTGTGCCTCCTGTCTGGCCAGCTACCCCTGGCACGGTGAACGGGAATCGCCTTGCCAGTGGTGCCCGGATTGTCACACGAAGGGAAGCTGCATACCGCGCGTAGTGTCACCCCTGGCAACCAGCGATTGTGCGATGCAGAAGCACTGCACAACAACAACACCTGCACCGAATCTGACGACGATCGAATCGGTTGAACAGTGTCCCGGTGGTCGGTGTGTGGCCGGAGATTGTGAAGGATGTCGCGCGATCCCGGGTTGCGCCTGGGAGCGGGATGGTCATCAGTATCGTTGTCGGCAGGTGGTTGCGTTGAATACCGGATCGGAAGAATCGGAACCAAATCCAAGCAACCATACGGCGATGTGCCCGGTGCGCTGTAACGTCTATCGCAACTGTAGCTCATGCGTACGTCACGTAGCAACGGTTGGCGGATTGTATCGTGAGGAGCAGTGCCTGTGGTCAACGCAGCTGAACGAGTGCATCTCACCGACGTTTCAACCACTGTACTGTTCCGGCGGTATCTGTGGTTTGGTGGTGCAACCGAATGAACCACAATCCTGCCCTGAACCGTGCTCCAGCTTTACGCAGTGTTCGAGCTGTTTGCGCCATGCCTACTGTGGTTGGTGTTCGCGCAATGACACGGAAGGGGAAGGCGTTTGTACGGAGGGATCGGTTGAGGGTCCGGCGAATCATGCCGCGGGGTCGACCTGTGCCGCCATCTACCAGACACGCAGCAAAGCACCGGCGGAACCATCGGATCGGTTCGGATGGAACTACTACAAGTGTCCACCGGAGAACGAGTGTCAGAATGGCCACCATAACTGTGACGCCAGGTCCGAACGTTGCGTGGATTTCCAAGCAGGCTATGAGTGTCGGTGTGCACCCGGGTACAGTGCCAGTCCGGGATCCTCGGAGTGTCTCCCGGTTTGTAGCCAGGGATGTGTACGAGGAAACTGCATCGAGCCGAATGTGTGCGAGTGTGATTTCGGGTACGTCGGGGTCAACTGTAGCATCCAGTGTCAGTGTAATGGCCACTCGAACTGTGCCGGTCCGGGGCAGCTGGATAAGTGTCTGCAGTGCTACAACCACACCGTCGGTGATCAGTGCGACAAGTGTTTACCGTTCTACGTCGGTGATCCACGTAACGGTGGCGAGTGTGTTCCGTGTTCCGAGTACTGCCACGGTCAGACGGATGTTTGTGTGGAGCGTGATTCGGAAGCGGTCATGCGGAACTTGCCACGGGCGGCAATTGAAGAGCGGATCCATGAAGGCCCATTGAGCGATGCCATTTGTCTCCGGTGTGGCAACTACACGGATGGTGATCGGTGTGAAACGTGTGTACCGGGGTACTTTCTGCGAGCGGCCAATACGGCTAAACCTTGCTGGCCCTGTGAGTGTAATGGCCATGGTGATATGTGTGATCCGATCACGGGCGAAAAGTGTAACTGTGGCAACAACACGGAGAGCGACAACACGTGCTCGACGAAGGCCAAAAACCATGCGTACAACTGTTGGTCACTGCAGTGCATGAAGTGTAAGGAATCGTACAC
>NC_064877.1:87233146-87278146 GCF_943734665.1 Anopheles aquasalis
AGCGAGCGAGGCACGAGGAGGAGGAGGGAAGCCACTGAAACTTTAGTCCTTTAAGAAGAATCCCTATATACCCTCCCTTCCCCCTTCCATTGGGTCTTGGTCTCGGTCGGTGGCGCGGTTCACTGGATCCCAAGATGAACGGAGCCATCGTCGTCAGAGTCGACGTCTGCGTCGTCGTCGTCGTTTTCGAAGAAACGGAAACCCTTCACACCCACCATCAACACCACCACCACCACCAGAGAGGGTAGAGGGTTGGGTATTTCAATCCATTCCCTCCCTGCCAGCGTCCTGCGTCGTCGCTTTCGCTCATTTAACGAGGGTGCCCTGCGCCATACATTGCCAGAGACACAACAGCATCCACTGAAGGCAACCAAGGAGCCGTGGGGGAGGGGAGAAGAAGAGAAAGGTCTGGGAGGAATGGTGGAAGGAAGCTGGAAAAACTTCGCCACCCACTTCGAGAATTTGTTCCGCTTTTTCCTCCCCCCCCCCCGCTCTCCTTCCCTTTTCATCCCCTCTGCCCTCCGCTTCTGTTCCATCGGAGCGACTTAAGATTAATTAATTTTTATATTTTCCGACCCAATCCCGGGGAGCGAGAGTCGTGAGAGAGGGAGAGGAGATAAGGAGAGAGAAGACGTTCGCTCGTTCGCTTGACGACCGAGAGGAGGAAACCCTCCTTGGTGTGCTTGGATTGGATTGGAACTTGTGGCGACCATTGTAGGCGACACAGAGGGGGCTGGGTTGGGGGTGTGTAAATGAGGAGCAAGAAAAAGCGGAAAATGTGAAGAAAAAAAAGGCAAACCCCCGGGAGGCCACCATCGGACGGACTGGGAGGACGGACGGCCAAGAAGATGAATGCCCACCCAACGAGCAGACGCACCACCTCCCCCCCCCACCATCCTCTCGGTGGGATTGGGGGGCACCGAATTTTCCTCTGGCTTTTCCCAATTTTCCACCACCCCGAACTCCTCACTTTCCGCTGTCAGCCGCACACACCAAGGGTGCTTCGACGTGGAAGCGACAACAACAGGACGGCAACGGTCCTGGCTTGCCTCGATCGGTGGGTCTGCCTGGTGTCCGTGCGGTGTAACTGTGAGACTGGCGAGTGGTTGGAGGGGGTGTTCGGTATCCATTTTTCTAGCGTTCTTTTTTTCACTTCGCCACCCTCCCGCTGGAACCGTTCCGTCTTACCCCCTCCCGGTGCTATGTTTTTCCAATTTTTCCTCCCCAAACCCTCCGCTCGTTGTCGTCATCGTCGCCTGCTGCTGCTCTCTGTGTTGGTTTGTTTATTCCAAGCCAAAAGCGAAAGGCAGGGAACGCCTGCTGAGCTCATTTCGTTGCGATGCTGCAGGACCTTATTTAGCGAAAAAATGTTTTTACGTCATTTTCTTTTTCTTTTTTAAAACGAAATTTAATCGGTTTGTGATTAATGCACAACCTGTCTCCCACCGGTAGCGGTGTTGGTGGTGCGCAATCGAGGAGTTGATTGAAGGACTGGGGACTCCAGCGTTCAACGATTGTTTCTTCCACAAACAGAGGCGTTTGGGTGTTTAAAAAGTACGCTACAGTATCTAACATTACACTGGGAACACTCGGAGGGGGTCGTCGAATACTAAGGCGAGGAACGAAGGCGATCCAATTCGATCCAATGCCCGTGTTGCCGAGTCGCAGAGCTGGTGAGCTTCATCCCGTGCTCGATGAAGCGAAATATATTCTCAACATCCTTGGCATCCTGTCCACCTTCCTCCAACATCTTCCACCACGAAAGATCACGCGCAGGCCACCGAGGACGGAGCACTTGGAATCGCAAAATCCCGGGGCAACAGAAAGGACAGAACGGGACGGACGGACGGACGAACGAAGCCCTACATCACAAGGCAACAGCAGCAGCGGGAGTGAGGGTGGCATTTTTGGGGGGGGGAGGTGAACAGCTCCCCTTCCCACACTCCAAGGGTACGCTGTCGGTACTCGGTTTCTTGGTCTCGATCTCATGCTGCTAGATGCCAAGATGAAGGAAAACACCGAGCCGAAGACGAAAAAGAGGAAGAAAAAAAGCGAACGAACCCTCCACCTCTCTTTCACCCCCTTCTCACTCCCTGGCATTTCGGATTCGAAGGATCCTCATCTCGGCCCAACCCCCGGCCCGGCCCGGCCCGGCCAGCAAACCGGCAAGTCAACCTCCCGAAAAGGGGATGGCCACGGCAAAAAGGGGGAAAATGGGATCCCAGATCCTTCCATTCGGTGGAAGGGGGGGTGGTGGTCTTGGTGGGAGTTGCCATTTTCTCCCAAGAAGCAGCAGCAGCAGCAGCAGCAGATGAAGGAGCGAACTCAACCCCCTCTCCTGGAGTCGGTTTTCGGTCTTCCTCTCTCTGCTTCTACTACTTCTTCACCACCACCAGCTACCGTTTTCCTCATCAGCGTCATTGCCACAGGAAACGCACCCCTGCTGGCCAGCGCCAGCGGAGGACCACGAGAACTGTCAGGAATTAAAAAAGATGGATGACATGGGGGATGAACGCGGTTCGCTTCTTGGAATGCTGCTGCTCGCCATTCGCCTCTTGGATCCGGGACCGTCCTCCGTACTACGCCCTCCCTTTCTCCTCTCTCTCACCTGGGTCAGCATCGGTCAACCGTCCCGAAAACCCCCGCGCCAAATCCGCATCCATGGCTCCCATCCTCTCGTTGGTTGCTCTTCCATTATGGATCCCCTGGTATGGTTCAGGTCCAAGCAACCCACACCGTGAGAGAGAGAGAGAGAATGAGGGGAAGAGAACGAGGGGAGCAAGCATCGGTTGCTTGGATCCCCCCCCCGGTGCGGCTCTAAGTCTCGTCCTTTCGTCCGTTCGTTCGTTCGCTTGGTGTCTTTCTTTCGAGTTTTTCCTCACCCCACTCGGTGGGTGGGTGGGTTTGGCTGGCGATGAAAAAGTTCCATCAGCAGCGGATACCGGTACCGCAACGGGGTGGGTGCGGTGGGAGGAAAGAAAAGAAGGAAAAAAAAATAGGAGGGAAAACGCCGAATCGACGACGGCGTCGTCCCGGCGCTCCTTGGAACCCCCGGCGCTCCCTCTCTTCATCCCTTCGGAAGCCGCTGACCGACACGCACCCCTCTGGCTCTCTCTCGCTCTTCGAGGCAGCGACAAGGGGGAAGGAGGTTTGATTGGAATGGGCCCGCGGGGGCACACCGAGGGGAAGGGACGGATGATGGAACACGTGGCATCGAAAAGGGAAAGGAGAGCGATGGGGGGGAGGTGGGGTTGATTTTTATGAAGAAAATGAGTTTCTGATGAAGACGGCGAAGGGCGACGATGGGGGTGGTGGTGTTTGAGCAGAAGGAGATGTTGGACTCTGGAACGGAAGTGAGCAAGAAATTTGGCAGGTCTCCCACCCCCATTGGATTGGAGGGGGGGGGGGGAGGTGTTGGGTGGTTTGGGATAAACTTTAGGTTCGGGGTATTGGTGGGCGACCCATCCTGCCGAGGACGAGGCTGCGGCGAGGATCCCGAGGAAGGAATGCGAGGAGAGGGGGGGCGTGATGGACGTATTCGATTGCGGTTCAATTAAGAGAATGGACGACAGCGCTTAGCGACGGAACAAGAGGTAGAGAGACAGAGGGAGAGTGAGAGAGAGAGAGAGAGAGAGAGAGAGAGAGAGAGAGAGAGAGAGTGAGCGAGATGGAGGACGAGATGGGAAGTCAAAAGTTATGAGCTGACGTAGCGGGGCCCAAGGATCAAGGAGGCATATCGCCACTGCTACGCTCATGGCCTGCTGCTGCTGCTGTCACTCCCGTTTCCAGCCGAGGGGTGCGTTACATCAAATATTCAAAACTCTCCTCCCTGTTCCATGGCACACTCGATGGTTATGCTATGAGAGCGCCACCATCAACCGCACGAGGCGCGGACTATTACAGCGGGAAAAAAAGCAGGCGAATGGCCGTTGGCACCGAAATGCGTGTCGTGGAAAATAGAGAAGGTAGTCCTCCGAACAAAGTGCTTACCTTAGTGTTGTTGTTGTTGTGCAACATAGCCGCTGCTTTTCGTTTCGCTGCACACGGATGGAAGATCGAGATCCAAATCGGAAATCAGGAATAAAATGATCGAAAAAGGAGTGAACAGAAACGCGGAACAGAAAACGGAATTGAAGTAACGAAGGTAGATTTAAAATCAAGTGTAATCAACAAAATAATCGTAGATGAAAGATGGAGAGATGGTAAGAAACAATGGAAACAAATAAAGAAGCGAAGGAAAACAAAGTACAAAGCAAGTGAAACGTTGACGGATCCAGCCGCATCGCCGATCGCAGGTGTGGTGAAAAGAGAGAAGAGATGGAGAAGGATTCACACGCCCGTTAGTTATCCACTTCCGTTAGCCACCTCCTAAGCCTAAGTCTCACTCATCGCTGCGCTACTAATCCTAATCTGTGTTCACGTTCGTTTTGTATTTTACTCTTATTTCTTTTCGTTTTTTTGGTTTGTTTTGTTGTGATTTTGATAAACAATTTGACGTGACACACAGTATTATTGCATTTTTTTGCTATTAACGTATGCATTTAGAAAAAGGGGAAAGAAAACAAAATTCCACCCACGGTTTTTCTTCCCACTCGTAACCGGAAACTCACTCATTTGGTCAACACACTTGGGGATACTTTTTTTTTGTGTGAAGAGGAAAAGAGCGAAACGAGACGAAAGTTTTAACTTGTTTAACTTTCGCTTTCCTCTGGATGCGTCCCGGGGGAATGCACCACAGTCGCACACACGATAAGCACAACGAGATCTGCACTGACAGTCGCCGAGTCGAGTCGAGAGTGTGATCGAGTTCCCGATTTCCAACGGACGCAAAGGACACCGTAGCGGATGGATAATGTTGATGCTAAACGAAGGGGGTCTCGCGAGTGCTCTCGGCAAGTGCGTCACGTTCCGTCGACTGCTAGCCTTCAACTGATCACGGACACCGCCATGGCCACGGTTTCAAGCGATGCCACGATGCCGGAGAACAGGACCGAAAAGGAGCGTCATCCCACAGAGAGAGAGAGAGAGAGAGAGTGAGAGAGCTATTCTGCCTGTGTGTGTCGATTCTCTGCCGTTGTATGTGTGTCTGGGTACCGGGGGGATTGTGTGGGAGAGAAGGAGATAGGAAGCCAACACACCGTCACCACCATCGTCCTTGCACGCAGGACCCTCGTCCCTCTCTCTCTCTCTGTTCGACGATAAAGAGAAGAGTGAAAGAAGGGGGAGGGTGGTTTGAGCCCGATCTCGGGAGGTGTCCTTCCCATTCCACCCACCCACCCACCCATTCGAGCAGCGCCGTTCCCGGTCGCCGGTTGTGGGATGAGAAGAGATGTGGGATGTGGGTGGACCGTCGCCGTCGTCCTCCGTGGTGGTGGGTTGAACGACATTCGCCCACCGGGTGTTGGTGGTTTGGGGGGGGGGGGGGGGGGGTGGTGCTCTATGTACTCCGTGCGCCTCGGGAGGGGGGTGAACCCAGTTGTGGGTGGTGAGCTCGGTAGCAGGCGGACCTCGTACCCCATTTTCAGTGTTCCGACGAAGCGGAACCACCACCACCACCACCCCCTTCCCACCACCAGCGGCGCCATCATGTGGACAGCAGCAGCAGAAGCAGAGTGAGAGTGGAGTGAGTAGGCCACCATTACCACCCAACATGGGGTGGGTGGTGATGGCTTTTCCTCGCGCTTATTCGCGTGCACCTCTTCCCCGTTCCCTGGCGTTAAGCGGATCCCGAGGGGAATCCGCGCGGCGCGGTGACTGAAGTTTGTCGAGTTTGAGTTTTGGGTACGCTGCTGCCGGTGGGTGGAAGGTGTGGGAATAGATTACTCCTGCCAGCGCCAACGCCAGTACCCGTCCTCGTCCTCGATCTGCCTGCCCTCACTTCATCCCTTCATCACCGGGAAGACCAAGGGGGAGGGGTGGGGTTGATTTCGGAGGCTTCGCCGGTGAACCACTTTGCATGTCTCGCACCGAGGACAGAGAGAGAGAGCGAGAGAGAGGCCGCGTGGAAAGCGGAAAGTCGCGCATTTTTACTCATTAGCCCTCGTCACTCCTCGTCTTTCCCCGTCGCTGACGTCTTGCGTGGTCTCGTGTCGCTGCTCTCGGAAAGAAAATGGCTCCTGGCACAGCGCAGGAGGACGATCGGCATATCGAGATGGCAATTTTGGTCCAAAACGTTAACTGGAACGCTCACTCTGGATTCCAATCAGCGACGCAACGAAAGGACTCAAAGCGTGCGAATACTGTGATGGCATCCTGTCGTCGAGTGTTGTCGTCAAGGTGTGTTCCGGGTGGACTCAGGCGGAGCATCGTTTGATTAGGAATCAAGTAGTGGGTACCGCGTGTCCCTTTAGTCTGTGAGATTAGCCAGTTCAATAGACAAGAGTATCAGAATGGTATGTTGTGAGAAATGACCCTTAAGAACAAGCCAGTTTATGGCATTTATCTACTCCATCCAGTTGGTACTGAGTTGATCTCCGCAGGATTTCACATAATCAGGATATTAAATTATTTGTCACATTACGACAAATCGATTTCTGCTAATGACACGATGACATTAAATAGAATTAACGAAAGAACAACAAACTGGAAAGAATTATAAATTTGTGTGAAACTAGCTACAGTTACTGTTTGATGGTCTTCCATATCTCTATTTAAGGACAAATACAGGGTGCGCCATCAGGACGTATCATATTTTAAAGTTGAATAACTCTGTCATTTTTCAGTCGATTTTAAAAAATAAACCAGTTTTATTTAGATTATTCTATGCCATTTATTGTGCCTGCTCAAAATATACAAATCAATATTTTGTACATCATTCATTTGTTTTGACAGCATTTAGAGAGTTATTTGGCAATTTCAGCTCTAATATTTGCTTTACGTTGCTTCATAGCCTTTCAATTTGTTTGCATAAACCTTATTTTTCAAACAGACCCACAGAAAAAAGCCCAGCGCCGTGATATGCGGCGAACGAGGAAAGCACCATTTATTCATCATCGCAGTTTCACTATTGACCGAGTTTTTTCAATGTAACCTGTGACAATTTCAGTCCGCTCTTTTCACGTAAAGTGATCCATTATTAAAATGGCATAGACTGGAGTTTCAGAAACTGTCCTATTTGTCAAAATCGGCTGAAAAATGACAGAGTTGTTCAATTTTAAAATAGGATATATTCTGATGGTGCACTCTGTACATAAAGTAACTTTGGGAGTGTACAGTCGAAAAAGGAATAAAACAGTTTTGAAGTATTTGAAAATATTTGAAATGTTTGTAGAATGTGCCGTAAACACGGTAGCGGATTAATCTTGTAAAATGGAACTAATTAGCGTATGGCATAAAATTTAATACATTTAAAACATATGCCACAACGTCGTTGTCCACTTGACTGACCAATTAAAGTATGGAATAAAATTGGAGTCTTCTGAGACAGTTTTCCAGACAAGAACTCGTGTACGCATTCTCTGGAATCAGGAGCGCATTCTCTGGAATTAGTTCAAATAATATAAAAGAAGGAACAGAAAACTCGAAGCACCTGGTCATCTACTAGGATTCGCCAGGATTCGCAGGTATTCCGCGAGTTCCGTGAGCTGAAACGGACAGAGCCTTGCTGATGCTGCCAGAGTGCTGTATTACCGAGAAGAAGGCATGGCAGGATGATGATGATGATGATGATGACGAGGACGACAAGCGTGAGGATGAGGACGAGGATATTTCCAATATTCGCTCCGCTCCACACCGCCCCATAACGCGAGGGCCCGATAAACTCCACCATTATCGCTTCAATATTATATAAAAATCCTCCCCCACAGTTCCTCACCCACACCCCCTACCCCCGGGGGGGGGCAGTGGCTTTGTTTTACCGTCCGCGTTCCGCGCGTTGTTCGCTTCTTCGCTTGTTTTTTTGGCTTCGACGAACGATCGAACATCGAAGCAACCGGGAACGATTGGAGCCGTCGCGAAGGAGGACGACCGTCCTCCACCTCATTCCTAATTCATGCCACCATCGAAGCAACCTCTTCGCCGCGGAGCGCAAGAGCAAAGATTAAGAGTGACGCCCGTGAGGAGACACACGCCAGACGATGGCGCGACGCGGGGACTCGTTCGAATGGAGGAAGGGCGAACACCCAGTGGTGCTTGCTGGTGCTCGTGCACGACCAATCGGTGGCGGGGTCGGGGACGAGTTGTGAAAAGTTGAAAAACTCCCAAATTTCCCCCCCATTGCACACCCCCAGCGTCTCTTGTGTGCGTTCTTTGAGATCCTTGGCGTGACCATCGCCACGGAAGTTGTGCAGGTAGGTGGAAGAGGGGGGGGGTGTTGTGCTATTTTTTGGATGAACAAAACACGATACTCTGCTGCTACTGCCAGTTGGCCATAGTGTCTTGGCGTTGGTTTCTTCTTCTTTGGAGTTGCTTTTCCCTCGCAAAATGAAGAAAAACAAAAACCCCGAAGCAAAGCAACCCTCGTCCGTTGTGGAGGAAGAGTAGGCCGCTTGCTTCTTCCATCCCAATCCATCCCAATCCAGCGCACACTACGTTCGGGATGCGAAAGATGAGCTGCTCCGATGGTGATGCTGCTGTTCCGGACCACCCCCTACGGTTCGCCGAGGTAAAAGTTGGTTCACAGATCACAGGAGAGAAGGTGGAAGGGAAAGGAAGGAAGCGCTGTGTCCAAGTGAATCCCCGGACGCCAGGGGGATGATCGCGAGCCAGCAGGCCGCAAACAGCTTGGCGGAACGTTCCAAAAGCATTCCTCGGACTTGGCGGTGGGAAGGAAGGACACCCTGTGCTCTGGTGTGTGCTCTGGTGTGTACCGGTGTGCACCCCCCTCTCTGTAGCGCGAAAAGGGTGCCTTCTTGTCTCGGATCCGGATCCGGCTAGTCCCGGACTCTCGCTCTGTGTGCGCGCGCTCTCTCTCTTTCTCTCCCTGCTGTTGCCAAGCGTTTCCAGGAAACCCTGTCCCTGTCCCTGTCCCTGTCCTTTCCACCCGAAACATCCACCCGCTTTCTCTTCTTCGCTATTTTTTTTTCCTTCTCTTCTCTCTGCTCCTGCGTTCCTACCTTGCTTATGCCACCCACCCCTGGGTGGGATGATTTTTGTGGGGGGGTGGAGGCGGTGGTGAAGGTTTCGTCGGCCCGGGACCGGGGCTTTTTTCCGTTCATTGCTCCGCTCAAGGACAAGCTCGAGCGGGAGGAGGAAAAGAAGGTGAGGATGGGAGGACATATCGGACGACCGATCCCACCCACCGGAGATGGGTGGCCATGGGAGGGGTGAGGTTGAAGCCGAAAATGAAAAGTATTACTCCAGCATCGCAGCAGCAGCAGCATTCGTGGCAGTGGCAACGATAGCAGCCTTTGGAGGGGGGGGGGGGTGAGTTCTGCGAATTTTCTTTTACGCCCACGGGGTGTGCGCGCGAGAGAGAGAGAGAGAGAGAGCGAGAGGCCACCTACCGCGGGAATGGAAGCGACCGTAGCCGGGAACCGGAGAAGGACTCGGTCCTCGGTATCAACCACCCACCACCCCCATGAGGGTGAGAGAACGGAGGGGATGGAACGGAACTTTTTTCTCCTCACTCCACCTTCTGCTGTTGCTGCTGCTGCTGCTGCTCGTACTCCTCATCAACACACCCTCCTACCCCCCCACCCCACTCACTCCCCTACACGTCCTGGACGAGCGGAAGACCGGGAAAAAGGTTTTTCCGTTATTTTCCGTTCCGTTTTTGTTCTCCGCTGCTGTTTCTCTCCTCCGTCCTTCTGCTTTGTCCCTTCGATCCTTCGTCGCACCACTCCGCCTTATCAAAGGACCTTCATCCCCTCCCGTACACCTCCCCCTCTTTTTGGCGTTCCGAGGATTGGAACGGAAACGTCGTCGTCGTCGTCGTCGTCGTCGTCGTCGTCGTCGTCGTCGTCGTCGTCGACGTCGTTCCTTCCCATTTTTCTCCTCCTTCTCTCTCTCGGTTCTTTTTTTTTTTGGCCGACGTTTTGACATGTGTTGGGCGAGTGGGATGGGATGAGATGGGTGGTGGTCCTGGCATCTCCCGTTGGCTGTTTCATTTGCACCGCTTTGCCCTACCCACTCCCACCAACCCCAGGTTCGTACCGGAGTTTTCCTTTTTTTTATTATTATTATTTCTCAAGCTATGCGTCGTCCCCATTTTCCAGCTCCCTCTCTGTTGCGGGTGGTGGTGGTGGTGAAGCTGGCGAGGATGCTATGGCCACCGACCAACCGACCATCGGATCTGCCACCCCTGAACGAGCACACGACGGAGCTGGCTGGAACGGCGGAAAGTATGAACAGATAGCCACCTCCGTCTCCACCTCCGTTGTGACCATCCACGCAAGGAAGCAAGGACTCCACTACGCGACTGGGTTGCCTCTGCTACTGCCCAGGGAACTAGGAGCTACGCCAGAGTACCAGGAACGAACCTTTTTTTTCATTTTCGCTCCAAACGTTCGTTCTTGTCTCTGTGCGGTGCCTGGAACTGGTCCTGAACCGGTCTGCTGTGGATCGCGGTTGGACGGTGCTGCTGATGAGCACAAGGAATCCCAAGGAAAGGAACCCGCTTCCCGCTGTCGTCGGCCACGGACGGCACCGTACGGGGTTTGAAAAAAAAATGGTGGCAAAACGCCGAGCGTTGGTAAAGGAGAAGGCAGATAAAACGGAAGCTGCTGCCTGGTGCTGCTTGGGGCATCTCTGTGTTCGTTGCTTTCCTCCGCAGCAAACTCGGTGTTACTCGAGGGAAAAGTATTTAGTTCGGTTAAAGGTTTTGAGTAAATTGATAAAAATGTAATAAAAACAACATTTCTTAATGTTTTAAAAATATGCAACTTCAATCATTACACTAACAATTCTTTGGAAAGGTTTAATTTGTCGAGAGAGAGAGGGATTTTGTCGATAGGTAATGCTGTTGTTGCTTCTATTTCCCTATTTAATTAGGTTTTGTTTTTTTTTTAATCACTGACTTTTCATGATTATTTTGAGCTTTTATTAGTTTTGTCTAGCTTTTCAATCTACTAACTCATACATTAACCACTGTTTAATAATTATTTTATCATTTTCAACATTTTATATCATGTTACTTCAGCTTCCGCAACCATTCTGTGGAGTTTTAAAACATTTACTAACTTTCCGCTCCCAAAAAAACTCGAATTCCACCTGAGAAAAGCAGCTGGCAAACGAACGCTTGCTGGAGAATGAGTTCGTTCCTCTGTTTTTTTTTTTTGTATTCATTTTCACTCCGCGCACTCCAAAGAAGGTCCTGGTCACGGTCCCGAAACCCGTGGGCAGGAGCAGTAGCACCGACCGATCGCGCTGTGATGCGTTGTCGTCGTCGTCGTCGTGGTCGTCACTGGCGGCAGTGTTCGCCTCCCTCTTCCCCCCCCCCCTCCTTTTGGGGTGTTCGCTGTCGGTCCAATGGAATGAGTTTTCCTGGGAGGTGGTGGGTGGTCGCGCTCGGTAAAAACGCGCTAAAGGATACCAACGGCACCACCCATTCCAACGAAACTCCCGGTTCCCCCCCTTTCTGTCCGCTCTTCTTCCCTCCCGTTTTCTCTAATCCCTCACGCACCTCGTAGGTTAGGGGAGGGGTGGGTGAAGACTGGAAACTCGACGAACCCACCACCGAACCATCAGCCTGTCAGTGTTGGCAGCACACACGCGGGGGCGCTGAGATGTCCCCGAGAGGGGCTGGGCAGGCAGGCAGCAGACAGGCGCGGTGGCGACGACGACGTGGGTTAGCAGCAAACCTCCACCCCTCCCAGGGAGGGAGGTTACGTGGCGGATGCGGTGGTTTCGATAAAATCGAGTCCGCGCTCGCTCTCTCCATTCGTCCGCTCGTCCGCTCGTCATCGTCGTGGGGTGCGGTCCGCCATTGCCGCCTGGAAAAGCTTTGAAAAGCGTAGTAGCCGTGGGAAGAGAAAGGGGGGGGGGGGAGAAGGTGCTGTGCACGGTACGGAAAAGGGGAACCAGTGCCAGTGGTTTGGAGTGGAAGGAGAAAATTATTAAAAGGGGTTTCTGTTCGTTCTCGCTGGCGTTCGCGACCACCACCATCAGGAGGAGAAATGCCATGAATACGGGGGTGGGCCAGACGCAGGAGGCGACACTCTTGCTCGGTCGCTAGGCGAGCACCACCGGGAGCAGTAGCATCGTTGCCAACGACCAAGCAACGAAGGAGGCTTTGTGTGTTGTCGAGGCCAACGCCAAAGCAAGGACGACGACGACAACGACCACGACGATGGATGTATAGCAGCACCAGCAGCAGCAGCAGCAGCCAGTGGAAGGACGATAAGAAATGGATGGTGGTGGACCAGCGGACCAAAAATGGAGAAAAAAAATACACAGAGAGAGAGAGAGAGAGAGAGACCATGCGAAGACACAAAGAGCAAAAAAAAAACACAAAAAAAACACGGAGAAGCTAGCGGTTTCATGAAAAACTTTCGGCGTCCTTGTTGTTTTCACCAAACGGCCGTTGGCGCCATGATGTTCGCGCGAGCGTTTCTGTTGTTGTTGCTGTTGCTGCACATCAACAACAACTCCCGCTCGGTGGTGTGTCCCTGGGTGAAAGGTAGAAACAATCGCCAGAATGCTATGCGCTGATAATGAGAGTGGAAGGGTGAAAGCCGGAAGCAGCAGCAGCAGCAGCAGCAGCAGCAGCAGCAGTGCCTTCAGTACTTCCACCCCTTGGTCTCTTTCGCGGAGGTTGAAATTAGCGACCTTCTTGTGCGATGCGCGAACCCCTCGTGAGTGTCTTTGTCCACTAGCATCGAGAGGACGACGACGGTTGAAGTTTCATTTGACGAAGAATTTTGGTCACCGAGTGTGGTGAGGAATGTGGAAAATAATCGAAAAACTTTGGCCAGAACGCGATTCAAGATTAGCGATCGGTTTGTTCTAAAGCGGGATGTGGAGTGCTTTGAAGCATAATGCTGCAGCATGGTACAAACATGGAAGATGTATTCCGGAGAAGAAGTTTATGCTGAGGTTATCATTGTTTTAAGCATCTTGTAATGTTTAACAAATGTAGGAGGCATTTCAAAGGGTGAGCGAGAGCGTATTACGTTCTGCATAGTATTTGCAAGACAATTGTTTCCCGGTTTTCTAAACCCAAACGAAATGCATTAAACTCTCATTGAAAGGATGCATGTTTATAAGCATGTTCTCTCTTGCTGTTGATTCCAAGTGCTTAATGTTAATTTAATGGAATAAAATGTTGTTTTTAAAGCTAATTCAAAGTAGAATGTTTCAAAGAAAAGGACGTAATCTTAAGGTTACTTTTACATTAGGCTCTTATAGCGTGATACAAAGATCAGCACTTGATTAAGAAGGATTCTAGGATAAAGAAGGTCTTTATCCTAGATAAGATTCTTCTCAAGTATGTGTTTATCGTTGTCTTATGTCGTATTGTGCTGAGAACATGGCAGTAAGTACATTTTATGAAGGAATTGAATTTAAAAGATTAAGAAGAGATAACGATAGAGATTGTCTAGCTCATTCTTCGTAGCAATTCTAAGAACTGTGGTTTGGCACTGTCTGATGATTGTCACTCTCATTCTCCCTCTCTCTACTTCCCACTGGTTTTTGCAAGTGTTTTATGTTCGGTAAGGTCAGTTCGGTGCGCCAGCAAATCGTCCTCATTTCCATGCCGTATGCTGCATACCGTACGAAGAAAAACAAACCGGAAAAGGCTCCACACCGACAGCGAGAGCCACAACGTAGGACAACGACCAACATTAAGCAACCGAGCAGCAACATAAACATTTTATTCCGAATCTTTCTCTCTCTCTGGCTTTGAGGTGGTGTATGTGTCTGGTCTGTATGTTTGTGTGCGAGAGAAAAAGCGTGGTTTTTGGGATGGAGGGAAATTTCGCGTATGCACGAGGAAAATGTTTTATGTTTTTCCACCCAGCCTTTCCTCGCCGCCACGCGCACCGGATGTGAGCAACTTTCTCTTCCCCGATCCGGCGACTCTCACAACGATACTCTTTTGCTCTCCAACACACCCACACACACGAGCGCTCTCTAATTCATTTTTCATTCTGTTGGCCATTCTCTCAGGACAGGGCAGGAGGCGACATGCCCTACATTTCCACGCCAGCATCGCCGATTCTTTACGCTCAATGTCAAGTTCCCATCGTCGTCGTCGTTTGTTTGCCTACCACCCACTCCACCTCCACCGGCTCTCCCACAAGCACGCCCACACACATATGCTTGTAAGCGCTACACGAAGCCGAAGCCCAGTCCTGTCGGTCCTGTCGGTGTGTTTTATGTTTTTCACGCGAAGCATGGGAGCGAACGAACGAGCGAGCCAGTGAGCGAGCGAATCTCTCGAAAATCGGATAAATTCCGACCGACAACGACGACGCCGACGACGCCAGATCATTCAGACACATTCAGAGACACCACCACCAGCCTCCCCCCTTCCCTTTGTCTCATCATCCACCTCCCGGGGGGGGGGGGGGGGGACAGCAACAGGTGATTGTTTCTCTATTTTATTTCTCCAAAAACATAATGCAAACAGTGTGCGCGGCGGCTCGTGGTTTTGCGAGTGTCACGTTTTTCCAGCTTTTCTTTTTCCGCCGGTTTTTTTTTGTTTGGTTTTCTTTCGCTCGCTTCGCTTCTTTCGCCTAACGCTTGTCGTCATCGACGCGAATGGTGGAATGTTTTTGCGTGGAGCTTTATGTTTTCCCACCCCCAGGGAGGGTCTTGTGCGACGAATAACGTGCCCGTTCCGTTTCTTATCCTTTTTCGCTTCTATTTTTCTTTGCCTTGTGGCGTTGGCGAATGTGCGAGTTTACTTCCACTCGAGCACGGCATTCACGTGTTCTCACCAACATTAGCATCAGTTGCAGTTGGTGTAGTAGAGATGCAACATACAAATCAGCTGTTTTGTGCCACGCTGAATGCAATAACGCGATGCTGCCGAGAATTGCCGGTTTGGAAGAAGCTTAAAGCTGAAGCATCAAGGACGAATCCGTAACGAGGGAGAAGAATTGATGAGCATAGATGAAGAATGCAGTTGTAGAATCATTTCATTTCGATGATTCTGTGTGAAGAGACACTATATGCCTCAATGAAGATTTTTTTATTAGATTTTAGAACTTGTTGCATTCGAGTTAACTTGTCAATTTGAAAGTATAACAAATTCAATCTTCAAATCACAAAACTGATCTTGTATGTTCTCATAATCGCGGCTAGCAAAGCTTAATTCGAAGAAACGGAGCAGATCCTTTAGATCATTCACTCTATTGAGGCTAAATCTCGGTTTTTTGGAGTCCTGGAAGTCATGGAAGGAACGCCTTATACGTATCGCTACATTTTTTTGCCTCATATTTTCCACAAACACGCACGCTTTCCACGTTTCCCACGAGATTTAAATGAGAATGAGTTGTTCTGACATTTTGGTGAAAGGTAGGAGTTGCTTATCTATACAGCCGATGGATAATGTACCTTGGAAGTATCCGATAATGTTCAATTTTTATATTCGACATTTCAAGCATTCGTCCACTTCGAACATCGTACCAGGAGGATCTGGATAGTCAGGGAGAGTTTTCATTTTAATTTAAAAAATCTTATTCCTTGACCTCCCTCTACTGTATGGCTTTAGTGTCTGCAACGGAACACCGAGAAAAGTACCGCTTTTCATCGCTCCAAACCACGAAAAGAACGAGCGAGTGGATCGTCTTCATTCGGTCCGCCGTTTTGCCAGGACCTGTCCGTGTCCTTCCATCTCGAGCTCGAAATTAGAATCGACCGCGCTTCGGAAGCGCGTCAAGGAGAAGGGTGAGCATTTTTTTCCTGCGCTTCGCCTTCATCTCCACCGCTAGCAACCTCCTGGTCCCCGGTCACGGTCTCCCTAACACATTTCCGGCTTCGCTTCGCTCGAATCCCGCCTCCGGGAGTCTGGCTTCAGCAGGCAACGACGCGCGTTCCATGGGGTCTGAGGGATGCCGGGAAAAAAAAAGAAAACATCCCCTTGGTTCGGTCGCTCGAAATGACCAGAATTTTCCGTGGGTTTTTCCACCGCTTCCACTCTGCTGTTTCCCTTGATTTTTGTTCCTTTTTTTCTGAGCTCAGCTTCGATGCTGTCCTGTTTCTCCGGATCCGGAGGGCTCCGACATCGAACCGCTCCCCCCCCCCCCCCCCCCATCATTCGACCCTCTGGAAAAGATGGAGTCGCATGGCTCGCTTCTGGCTTGCTTGCGCGCTGCGTGCCACCCACGGACAGGACGTTCCCTTGTTGCCACAGAGTTTTGGTGCTCGGTGCGTGTTTTGTGCCAGAGAATCCCTCTCCTTCCCCTCCCCCCCCGGTCCTTTGCGACGAAGGAAATGTCGATGAACCCACAACCCACGCCCGTGGACCATATCCGGTGGTGGCATGGTCCCCAAGCGGGCCAGAAGCGGACAGCAGGAGAGTGATCCTGGGGTGAAGATGAAAGGGAGTACGCTGAGTACGGCTCGTGTGCTCGTTGGTTCCCTTCCGTTCGGTGGACACCCCCCGCCAAGTTGAACGGCAGTTCCCCGCTAGGGTGGTTGTGTTTTCTTATTTTTTGGAATTTTCCTTCAAGGCCTTTTTGGAACCGTTGGCGACCATATCGGATGAGGCATATTTCACGCAGCATCGAGCACAGGAACAAACAAAACAGTAGCCGGGATCTTGCGTTGTAGGACACCGGAAGCGGCATTTTGTATCCTTTCTTTTGGGGGGTGGTAGAAGGTGGAGACAATATGTCTTGAAGACGGCTAAGAAGTTGACTTCGGTGCGTCGTTTGTGAATTTATTGGATGGAGTGAGGCTCATGCTTGTTTCTTGTGAAGGCTCAGCAGTTAGTTTGTTCGAACTTTCAGTATTGGATTGGATCTGATTTTGAGCAACAATGTAGTTGCTGGGATCAGTTAGAGAGCAGACCTGATTGTTATGTGAATTTTATCCAATATAATCCAAGATAGCGCCCAATATGATGGAATGTAATAAATTTTCCATGCTTCATTAAAGTAGATGGAGATAGTTTAGCTTTTCTTTTCGGCTAGTTCGGGTAAAAAAATGATCATTTTTGACGATTTTTGTCAAACGATTTTTGACAACCATTCAACCTATTTTTGTTACTTGAATGTTACGTTAAACCACAACTTTTCAAGAATATTTGGTGGTATTTTAAGAAGGATTTGTTAAACACTTCGTACAAGGCATAGATTTGATAGATGATGGTGACGGATTGATCAATGATCAAACCGGGTTCGTCGCTTAAAGTCTTTTGATTCGAACCAAAAACGGCCCACTTTTGACGATTTGTTTTTAGAAAATGATCTTCTTTTACATGTTTTTTTTTGTAGATTACATAATAAACTACAACTTTTCAAGTATTTGACGACGTATTTTGGGAAAGATTAAAGTAGCGAGATGCACTGAGTCAAACATTATGCACCAAACTCTTGAAAGGCTTGATATTCTTGAAAAAAAATAGTTTAAGAAAAATCAAGTACCTTAGTTCCCCCTTTATGTTTCTTGTCTCCTGAAGACTTTTGATTGGTCAAAGGATTTAACAGACATTAGACCATCGCTTCCAGTTGCAGGAGCCTCACCTGCGCATCCAACGTTCTAATGCCGTTGGATGAAAGTAAAAAAATGTAATATATCACCTCATAATGCGAATGATCGAATGAATCTTGTCACCTAAATCCTGTCCTAATCCTTAATACACGCTCCTCCCGCCGAGAAACCATTTCTCGGAAGATGCATGCGCTGCCCCACATCAACCACGGCGGTCCGACGGGCGGGGGGGGGGGGGGGGGGGTGAGGGAAAAAGACTGGAATTTGCCAACGCCCACAAACACCCTCATCGCGTATCGACCGAGCCACCGTTGATGGGGTGTAATTCCATCAACGAAATTTGAAATTCGATACTCCGTGGCCTCACCCTCACCACCACCGGTGCCGGTTATGATGCAATCGATTCTGCTAAGTGAAAATCCATCGGAACATCGGGTCCCAGATTACACAGGGATTAGGTTAACTTTGGACCTTTGGACCGAGGACTGTGACTGCGATGGCGATGGTGACGAGCATATCGTGCATTGCTGAAGCCATCGTGGCGTTGGTACGCAGAACTTCTCCTGCCACAAACAAATGACTTCTCCGGTAGCGCTAGAGGAATCACGCGGGAATCCAAATGAAGATCAGCGCGTGACATCGCGTTCACGGAGCGTGAAGCGAGCGAACACGTTAAGCTGCCCGTTCCAGTGACCCTCTGGGACCGTCTGGGTACAATAGTCACACAATGTCCACTCCGAATCGCAGGCCAAAAATACCTCACCTTCATCTCCAATTCGCGACGCACCGAACGACCAACGCACCAACGGGTTCATCAAACTGTGACGCGCGCTTTCCACCTGAGTTGATCAGATTACAACTCCGCCCGCCCGCTCGCGGTGGTTTGTCCACGCAAACCTGGTCCGAACACGCGAAATCCGTCCCCGGGAAAATGGTGAAGGCCACGTTCGTTAAGAAGTGCCGCGGTGCGTGTGATGTAGTGACCGTGGTCCCGTTTTTAGTCCAGATACAGGATACAGTTGCCAGCCAGGATTCTCAAGCACAAGCAGCACGAACAGAAGAGGATTCAGATTTTTGGGTAACGGAACACCGACCGACCAAAAACGCCAAGGAAAGGACCACATCGGTCGTGGACCGGACCGAGCAACATTCCAGGGAAAATGGAAAAAAAATGTGTGAAGCACACACGCAGAGTCCGTCCGGGACCGTCAACGAATTTGCTGGTGGATGGAATGTTACTCCGGATCCGGAACCCCCCCCCTTGCGGCGTGAAGGTAGCACGAGAGGCGAGGTTGGCCATAGTTTCATTTGATTATGCTGCCGTTCGTTTTCCATTCCATTTTTTCGCCCTCCCGTGTTTTGTTTTTCCCTGACACTGGCTCCGGGGGTTTGGGTTCTCTCGACGCTCGACGTTGGTTTTTTGGGGGACCAACGAACCGCCGGACCAGAGCGTTGTTGTCATCGTTCTCGTCGTCGTCCTCGAGTAGAGAAAGCTCACGATTCGGGGACGATGGAAATGGAAAATGTGATGCGAGTCGTCGTCCGTATCTACCTTTCTCTTCTCACCCTTCCTCCCTGTCTCTTGTTTGTCCCTTGTGTGGTACACGGTTCGCGGGAATGGACGAAGTAACATCGAGCGACCACGCTGCTCGCTGTACTGCTCGAGATAAAGAACATCACAGGGTGGCTGCCATGGGGGTGGAGTGTGGTTTGTGGGACGCCAAATGGAAGAAAGCAAAGCGCGTTCTCGGTGAGAACGCGAACGCGACACACCAACAACGTCACGCTCCCGCGCCCCCCTCCCAAAAGCAAGAGGAAGAGAAGACAGAAAAGCGAAGCGTGGTGAAAAATTTAAAAGCATTCTCCACCCTCCGTTGGGTAGCGTTGAGGGTTCCGATCTTTTTTTTCGGAAGCTCCGACTCCGAGCCAACATCTGAACACCCCCCTCCCGGGGGAGGGATCCTCAAAGGTGGGTGCTGGAGCTTGCGTGCAGAACGGACGGCATCTGGTAAAGGAAGGAAAGGCGAAAGTCGCTAGACACATCGAAGGCGCCGTGGTACGGTGACGATGTTTTTGCCACGGAACACACCATCCCACTCCCGTGGGTGGGTCGGTGGGTGGTGAGTGTTCCGACGAAAATAGTGTTCCAAGTCCCGCAATGATGGCGTTTGGCGACGGAGCGAAATGAGAAACCCGCGTCCAACCATCGTCAAGTTTTGGGATGGTTTTTTTTTCTTCTTCCTTCGTTTTCCTTGATGGAACGATGGCCACTCGGTGCTTCAAGCTCGGGTGCTGGGGTGCTTCCATCTTGGCGGAAGAGGGAGTTCACGGTGAGCGTCGTCGGTTCGATCGAAAACAAACAAATTACCGCTGCTTTTGCTGGCCATTTCTGCTCCGGCTCGAAGATATGAGGGAACTTGGAAGGTCCTTTTTGGGGGAAAAGCTTTCGTAGCTTTTCGTTAAAGTGTCTCGAAAATAAGGCACTCGCATTTATTAATTTGTACAATTATTACTGTGCTGCTTCAAGGTACCAATTCAACGAAATGAATGGTAAAACCATTCCGAGGAATACGTTAAGGAGATTTGAGCAGCAAATTGCTAAGATGAAGAGGAATGGAATGTGAATCTGGTGCATCATTTGCAATATATTTGGGTAAAATTATACTATGATGCATTATGTGTCAAAAAGGATGCTAAAAAGCAGTTGATAATTTCTGGAGTAGCGTCTGATTTGTTCAAGAAGAGAATAAATTATGTTTGCTGTATGATTTGTGTTCCATATTCCTGTTTGTATACAAAATATTTAATTTTAGAAATAAGCCCACAAATCGGTAACGTCAATCGCTTCAATCTTTAAACTTAAAGAATAGCATTGATTAAAGAATCTTATTGAACATAAATTCATAAGAGAATATGTTGGAACATGGAGCATAATTCCTCGTTCATCAGATGATAATAAATGATTTTCTCTTCAGAAAAAAGTGCTAGACAGTAATCGTTGATACTAGCACAAAAGGGATCACCAGGAACTGTCACCAACAAACGGGCTGACAATGTATTGGAAAACATGTTTCCCTCGATATCTCACCCACCTTTTTGAGGGTCTAGAGAGGTGTGAGGTTAGGGCAAAATACAATTTCTCTTTCCAGCGGTGGTCATTGGAACTACGAGTAGTAGTATTTTGGGAAACCCATCATCCTCACCGTGGACCTTAATTTCAGCGCCGAGGAAAAACCGAAAACAAAACAACAACAAAAAAATATACTTGGGAAAACGAAACCCTCCCCTCACCAGCAATGTTTGTGCTGGGAAGCACCGATCACGGGGACACGAGGCACGTCAACGTTAACGAGGCGAACGAAGGAAGGTAACCAGAACTTTTTTTTTACTCCAGCTGCACCCTCTCACCCTTATCCCGTATATTGTACCGCTCCGAAACTACCACCACCAGTCGCTGCTGCTGCTGCTGCTGCTGCCAGCCACCTCTCACTTTCGGTGCTGGTATCCTTTATTTTAATTTATTTAATTGTCTAAAAAGGTTTCCTCCGCTCTCCCTCGTGGCCGTCCCGTCGGTCGTACGTATCCAGTGGTGGACTTGGCGTTACTAGCACCGCCCTTCGACCCTTGTGCGTTATGGTAGCGAGCGTACCGGGGGAAAAAAGGGTGAAAACGGGAACCGCGACGCCGAGGACTGGCGCGACAGGGAACTGCGGAAAAAAGTCTCCCTCGTTGAGCTACCTCATGCCCGCAGAAATATCGTGCTGAGCTCCTTGGAAGGAGGGGCCGGTACAGTGCGGTGCAAGTATTACGCGTGCAGTGTTAAACGAAGAGGTATTCGGTGTAGAGAGATTATAGGGAAGCAAGCAGTGTTGCTGTTTTTTTTAACTATTTCAAAACATTCTTTAAGATAATAGACAAAAACCGCGAAAATGGTCGATATAGAAAGGTAATTGAAACTCTTTTAAATTTATTATTAATGATTTACTTAAATTTTTATTCTAAGTTATTGAATTTACTCAACTAATGATTTTTTTTTAACATATATAAGGACGGACGAGCCGTATGTTTTACCTAACTAATGATTTCAAATGCATAATAATAAAATGGGCAGATTACGTTAAATTAAGTAAAAGAATCATTACTTGTCGTTATTTAATTTATTGATCCAATGCAATCATTTGTTGGTAAGTTGTTAAAAGTATTAATAAGAAAATTAGTTAATTGAAGGAGAAATAGTTTCTTACAATTAGTTAATTAAAGGATAACTTAGCAATGAATTATTAAAAGTCAAAATAAGAAGAATAGAAGCGAGAATCATCTAAAACTAATGCGAAAGATAGTGGAAAACACATGATTCTACTGGGAAGAGTTTAAACGAAAGTGATTTTAACATTAAATTAAATCATACAGGCAACCAAATCTTGTGACTAACTGTATCGACTCAATTAAAGGGGCCCTGTACTGTCGCCATGGTCGTGGCGTATTTGGGCGAGAGCGTCAAGTAGAAGCTTTGAGTTTCCTTTCCCGTGGATAGCGGACCAAGTCCCTTTGGTTGTCGGTCTCCGCTGGTGTTCTGCTCAGCATTTTTTGTTTTTTTTTTTAAATTTTTTTCTGTCCTCCTGCACCTCCAAAGTGAAAGAGCGAAAAGGAAGGGTTTTCCACTCTGATAAAAATAAAACCCCTCCCCGGCACTGCTCCTTTCGCTTCCTCTCTCATCCTGCAGCACCGTTGACCAACGCGGAAGTCGAAGTTGAAAGTGATGGCGATGGCGAAGGGAGTAGCTCACACCCACCCACCCGCCCATCAACCAACAGCGCTTAGCCGCCAAGACCATTGCCATACTTTGGGTCGCGTGTGATGACGGTGGTGGTGGTGGTGGTGGGTCGATGGAACAACCCCAAAACTACCCTCCGTGCTTGCTCCGTGCCCGTGTTCGTGTGGCAACGGACCAGCACCGACCGAGGAACGAAAACTCCCTCACTCCACCGTGCTTCCGATGGGGGGGGGGGGGGGGGGGTGTTCCGGGACTTCTTGTCCCTTCCCTTTCGGCCCCCTTCTGCACTGCTGGAAATAATTTCCCATCCCAACTCGCACCTCGCAGCCCACTTTTTCTACTCCGCAGAAGCAAAATGCGGTTTCGTCCGCAGCGAGAACGCCACCACCACCACCACCGCGAGGAGCTGCACGGGATGCCAAGCCGCCCACCGTTCACGAGTTTGCAGATTAAAAGTGGTTGAGTGGGATGGGTGGGGCTAGGGTGCGGAGTAGAGCGAATACTTCCGTTTTTTTTTTCGTTCCAAAATATATTTTTTTACCACCCCCACCACCACGGCCCGGATCCGTGTCCTTGTTGGTCCATACCGCATCGTACCTCCGTTCACTGGCTTGGCGCCAGAAGAAGATGAAGAAGACCCACTGTGCCCCATACCCTTTCCGTGGTTCGGTTCTTCCCCGATAACAGTGTATGTGTTTCATCTTGGGTGAGCGTAGGAGGTGTGGGAGGTGGAGGAACTAGGGGAGAGAGAGAGAGAGAGAGCCAAGGACTGTAGGAAAAGCAGCGCTGGTTGCTGGGAGCTGGGAAAGCTTCTTTCGGTTTGGCGAAAATTTATTTCCCCGAGACTCCGAGACCACCGCCAGCCCCGGGATAGGCCAGCTTCTGTTGGAGAATGGGAGGTTGCGAGTGGTAGGAAGCGGTCCTCTTCATTGCAGAAGATTGTGGGGAGGGTGGTTAAAGGTAAGACAAAATTCAAACACAACTTCTCCGAAGATTGTTTAACAACCTTATGTGCCTATGATTTATTATTAAGAAAATGTTCTTCAAGGAGCAGGGCACACATACAGTGGGTGGTTGGGAGGCTGGGAGGAATTTCGATTCCCGAACACCCGAGAAAGCGAACACCCCCGCCCCCCGCGCTGGTGTCGGAGAAGGAGAAGGCCTTAGCTCATGTTCCTTAGGCTTAGGCGCTTTTGCCTCACATAGCACACATCGGTTCCTTGGAGGGAGGGGTGAGTGGGAGGGTACGGTACATACAATCCACCCAAGCCAACCCCATCCCACCCGAAGAAGCAAAACACCCCTGCTGGAACACACATAAAGCCCGAACACAGACACGCACCCACCAAAGACAAGCATCCTGGCCCCCTCATCAAGCCCACTGTCTTGGGTGGGTTGGGTTGGGCGTCTGCCACCCTGCAGAAACGGGTGAAAGGGGGGGGGGGGGTTGGAACGCTCGCACACTCACGGGTGGAATCGGCAGCATCTTGTGTCTCCCCTACAGCGTCTTCCGGTGAGAGATCGAAACACCAACCACCCACCCACCCACTCACCCACCCACCGAGCCAGTACAAGAGGGGGTAAGTTGTTTAATAAGACTTCAAACCCCGGACAAACCCCGGCCCGGTCTCTGGAGCAGTTCCAGTGGAGACAGTTGGGTGGAGGGAGTTGCCCTCATCACAGCGCCTTCCTTCCCATTCTCCAGGGTCAAGGCATGCTACTGCTGCTGCTACTGTACCTACGCATACCACATTAGCATCAGCCACCTTGCCCACCACCCCCAGCGAGAGAGAGAGAGAGAGTGAGAGAAGGTGGTAAGACAGTGGCAGGTCGCACATACAGGCCGGGGAGGCTTTACTTTTCCGGGTCCAAACAGCCTCCACCGGAAAAGGGAAAGAGAGAAAGCGCGCGCGCGCGAGAGAGAGAGAGAGAGTGGTTGAGGACATCCATCTACGCCCAAGATGGTGCACAACCCCCCTGCCACCCCAACAACCCCTTTCGTGGCCCGTTGGAATGGGGTACAAGCTACCACCAGCTATGTATCACCCCCGTTTTGTATCACTCATCTCCTGTCCGCCTGTGTGTGTTTGTGTGTGTTTCGGTGCGTATGTGTGCCTGTGTACGTGTATTAGAATATACCACCTACCACCCCCCGGCTGGGTGGTGGTAGGTCCTCCTAATGAAACTCAGGCAACCCCCACCCCCCAAACCGGGTGCATATTGCATCGAGCGAAGACGATCACCCTCCTCATCTCATCCTCCCACCCACCAGCCACCCTTAGTTCCCAAAAACCTTTGGTGCAGCATCCACCCTTTAGCCCACCCCAACCAACCGCCACCCTGGTTGGCGGATGGTTTTGGTAAATGGCATTGGTATGTGCGCATTGGTGTCTGCACGCGCGTGTATGTGTGTCTGTGTTGGTGCGTCCTGAAGTGTACTCCTCGATCTCGTAATGGGAGGCTACGCCAGGGTGGCCCGGAAATCCGGTTCCAGAAGAGAAACCAACCCCGAGGTTCGATTAGAATTGCTGCAACGGGGTGCATCAGATGCGTTGGTTCCCTTTGCTGCTGCGTCGCCGTTGCTACCTCCCCAACAATCATCATCCAGCCACGAGACAAAAGGAATGGCAGAGGAAAAAGGGTGGAGAAGGGAATGGGACGAAACGTGCTAAATGAAGTTTTATGTTGCATCGTCAAACTCCCGCATCCCGATTGAACATTCGTTAACCCCAAAAAGATGCATCCCCCCCGGCCATGGCCAGACGCCACCGACACAGCGCCGTGGCAATCGGAACTCGCTGGAAAAGGGTGCACCTTCGATTACTTGTCGCTGCCCGATTCCGAACACCGCGCGAGGGAAAACAGTGAAAAGAGAAAGAAAAAAATCCTTCTAGCCGATGCCTTGGGGTGACGACCACGGCACGATGCGTCTCGGTGGACTCAAAACAACAGCGTACGAGTCTCGCGGTACAATCGAGAGCACAAAAAAGGGGGATCGCCGCTTTAAAAATGCACCCCTGTTTCGGTGATGCGTCTGGGTGATGTGCATCGCTGAGGGATCTGTCGTGCCGATGCCGAGGAACGTTTCTAAAAGCAGTGGCAGCAGCAGCAGCAGCAGTAGGTGCCTTCCAAACTGTCGGACGGTAAATCTCGGGCGCACCCCTCGTCATGTAGGACCTGCAGCGCTTCTGTGCTGCCCCTGCGTCCTTCTTCAGATCCTTTTGTAGGGGATGGCGGTGTAAGAATGAGCTGGAGACTTTGATTCTATACTATTTGGTGTAGAATTCCAGGAATGGTTGGCATTTTATGAGAAAATAAATTCTATAAAGAAGTTAAGATCTTTTGCCATGATTCTAGGGTCCTCATGAAGAGTTTGTCGGTATTCAACAAACTAGAATACGTTAAATTTGTTACAAGGAAACAATTTGTTGTTTAAAAGAAATATAGATCATAAAAGACTATGAAGTTACAATCGAAAGTAGCAATAACAACGGCAAATGTAAGCAAATGAGGTGCAGAAGTGGATGATCTACTAAGACACATAGCGACTCTTGCGGCAATTCATAGATGATAATTATGAATATTGTATAATACATACGCTTTACTAATACCTTGGGTAAGAAGGATTGAAACGGAAAAAAGGCCAAACATTTATCGTCTAAACTGTTCTACTCTGTTAGTTTAACATCTTCAGAACTTCAAGATTTTGTAAAAAAAACATGTAATGACGAAAAGGAATTAAATCAAAAACAAGTTTTTAGTTTTACTCGCATCGCATCGCTGTCCATCCTAGATTCGGCTCCCGTAAAGAATCCCCGACAATCCCGATATCCTGGATTCCACCGCTCCCTTCCTCCTTCGGGGGACACTCGACCTGTCCGCTGCAAGTAAACTCTAATTTATCACACCGAGAACCCACTCCAGCCCCGGTGGAGTTCAAAAAACGGAGGGAGGAAGCGCGGTCGGGACCACTCCTTGTACCGAAACACCAAATGCACGCAGGATGAGAGCAAAACTCCTGATGCAAAAATGCAAATGCAGCCAAACCGACCACCGGGCAAAGAATTGCACCAGCACCAGGGAGAACGAGGGAGACAGAGAGCCCCGGGACCGCGTTCCCCATGACCGAAAAAACCCATGACGTCTGTGGAGTTCTGTGGGCGAAACATCAAATCACTCTTCGTACGCGTCGCACAAGACACCGCGCATCGGTTAGGCTTAGGGTGAACGCTACTGCTGCACCCACCCAGCTCTAGGCATCCCACTCATTGGGATGCAATTTCCGGGTTTTACAATGCATCGCTTCCTCCCCAACGCCACGGCGCAGTGTCTGATGCACTCGACGACGACTCGACTCGTGGAGTTGTTTGGAACGCGCGAGAATGATGTTCCGACTGATTTCTTTTTTTCCTGTTTGCTCTCTTTCTTTCCTCGTCAACGACGATGCAGTCAATGCTGGTGGTAGTGTATGAATCAGTAAAAATTGGAAAACGATTGCATTCCAATCGTTGCGCTTACTGTTACTGTTGAGGCGGGGTTCCCGGGTCACCCAGGAACACTCGTTTTGTTTTTATGACGGTTCTTTATCCTACAGCCAGAGCCAGACAAATTTTCGGACAGGATCCCATCCAATCTCGGAGCCACTTGTGAAGTCCCAGACTGGAGCTGCGACAATGCGGAACGTGGCGGAACTAATGGCCGCGAATGGGCTACCGGAAATTCTATTCCGAAGCGCGTAATTCATGATCTATCAGGCGCAGCCGATTACAGTGCGATGTGCACCCATTAACGGTTGGTTTTTTTTTGACAATCAAAACCCATTTAAAAGTAACCATCACGTGCGCTCGATAGCAGGAAAGGTGCAGCTGTTTGAAGGAATTATTTAAACAAAAGTGAATCTATTATGAGAATCTCCCTTTGCTCCTCTAAACGAGAACGATTTTTAGGTAAAATGAATCACTTAGATGCTCTCTTCCTTTTAGCATCAAACCCTCAGCACTATCCAGAACAGCATAATCACCAGCATGATTCAACATCGGCCGCTCTGTGAACGGTTAAACGCATAAAATAGACATCCGAACGACATTACGAACGAGACAGTTGACAACAGGCAGCCAGCAGTCGTGCTAGGGGACATGATCCGTCGAACAAACACTCGACAACAGTCGCTTGTCCCACCGTTTGCACGCGGCTATGCTCTGAGAAAACGATTGAATTCATGCCATGTCTTAGCGTCGAAAGACGTTGAACCAACGGTTCCAAAGACCAACGGTATGATGGGCAGCAAACGATGATATCAGTCCACATTTCACGTCTCTACACTGCTCGAGATCTCTGGGCAGGATCTAATGGCGTGCCCGCTTGGCTTTCGAAACCCCGCGGGGGGCCTTGGCTTCCTTGACCTAGCACAATAAGGATGCACTTAAGGCGTGAAGCTCTTCTCCGTGAGATGCTGCTGCTGCTGCTCAAGAATGCTTCATTTCTGTTGCCCTTTTTTTATACAATCGGCGCTGTGTTCATTAGCTTCGTAGCGCGCACTTGATACGCGATAGTTCGCTCTCTCCGCTCGGTCAATGGATGATGCGTTGAAAAGAAAGCCAACAGCTTCTTCCACTCAAGTGGCTTGATAAGCCAAGTTAGAACAATATTTTTTTATTAGTTCCCCTATTGTGCCTCAAACCTTTGCCCGGTTGGATGATATAAATCAATAATGTTCATCTTCTTGCTGTGCGTTGGGGGAAAAGCCGTGCACAGAAGCTCATCGCAAACTCTTCTTCGTTCTGCTGTGCCTTAATGCAAATTAAAGTGTGTCCAGTCTGCAGTCCACTGCGTGATGACCACGGCTATGTACTCGTTGGCAGCGTGTATGTATCTAGGACTCCCACACCACGGCACCTGGTAGCTGACTCCTCATTATAACAAGCCAACCGTCTCCCTTCCCCATTCGCCACACTCGAGCAATCTGTGCTGGGCTGGAAATAGGTGGACATGTTTTAAGAAAACACTTCGATTTCTTAAGATTTCTCATCCCACAACCTCCGGACTGCTGGTGGACGGTGCGTTGTCGTCGTCTTCGCCCTGGACTCCTGGAGTAGCATCCCCTGGGGGGTGTTGGATCGATTTTTCACCCCCTGCCGGGGGTACATGCATACAGTAAGGGGTGATGTTTGTGGGGTGATCTTAATGCCAAGGATGTTATGCTTTTCAGAATGACTTCTCGAACCTTTCGCTCACTCTCTCTCACTCTGTTTCTCGGTCGCTTTCCCTGGGCGCCATGTACAATACCCAAGTGCAGCTCGAGGATTCTTACTTCAATGTCGGCTATTTCTCTCATTACCGTCTTCCGTTTCCATTGCCCACCCACTGTGGCCGTGCCGGTCGGTGGCTCGCCGTGTGCGTCGAGATCCTTTGTTAATTGCCTTTGTACACCCACGACGCTATGGAATTATCGGTGTGTTTTCCTTCGCCAACATCTTGGCCATCCTCACTGTACTCGTCCCCACCGTTTCAGAACCACACCCTCGAGCGCTTTCCAAATTCAATTCCATCTTCCTTATCGATCGCCCTCTCTCGTGTATGTTGCTGCTGATGCTGCTGCCATGTTTTCCTTTCCACCAGCTCCAACCTGTACCACCATCGTGCCACACCGAACGCTACATTAGCGCATACATCGGAGTGTGAAAGAGGGGTTTATGTCCGCGCGGGTGCTGTGAGTATGTGCCCAGTGCAGTGCAGTGCAGTGCACATGCATTGTTGAGAAGGAGAGTGCATAAACAAAACTACGCATCTCATTAGCCCTGGCCAAGCGCATTCATGCGCATTCGCATGCAGGCTGCACACAGAGCACACTTGTGCCTGGCCTGTGCGTGTGGCTTGCGGTCATCACAGAAATCAGTTCCTCATCCTGCCAGGCGTTTCATAAGAAGGAAGCAGCCAGCGGTGCTCAAGAACCACAGGCTTACTACGCACCGACAGGCTGTGAGAATAGGGCGTCCACTAGTAGGAACAAGCCTCTTACTAGTAGCTCTGGTTCATGAATTTGTAACAAATCTGGCAGTATGGTGAGAATCTGAGGCCTAGATTCAAGAAGACGGAATATGTCGAATCAATGTTTGTCTGAACTGTAGGTTGATTTTTCGATTTTTGGTATCATTTTGAGTTGAAAAAGTGATCACACTATGATGGTGAGGGATTAATCTATGATCAAATCGGGTTCGTCGCTTAAAAGGACAAGTCTTTTGAATCGGAAGAAAAACGGCTCTCTTTTGATGATTTGTTTTTAGAAAATGCTCTTCATTTACATATTATTTTGTAGATTACATAATAATCTACAACTTTTCAAGTATATTTGGACGTATTTTGGGGACGGTTAAATAAAAATGTCATTCATGGCATCAAATATCCAGTGCGGTGCCCATCGAGCACCGAAAAAGTGATGGTTTGCTCTGGGCATTTTGCAGTAACTAATAACTGTAACTATTAAGTGATATACAAAAACTAAAATGCTCCAAAGTCAAAACCATTTCATGAGTAAGAGGTTTAAACTATTGAATTGAGAAGCATTACCCTTTGTCCTCATACAAATTGTTCCTTTGAGTGTTAGCTGATCGCTTGATGACAGCACATCGCTCTCTCTCAGATCTTCCATTCATCTTACATTGATAAACCTCACGTCAGTGCAGACGGGTGCTAACGTGCATAAGTTTTCCCCAGCGATATGCATCTGCGAGAGCAGCAATTTCAATTATTCCTAGCTCATCATCCTTCGCCTTTTCCTCCCCCAAGAGGCCAATCAAGCTAAGGGCAAGCCAATTGACAACGAGTACGACTCTCAATCTTGCCAGTTTGTCTTGGAGTCGTTCGGGAGTGAGTGAAGCCGATCCACCTTGGAAATTCCGACGCCACCAAAACAACTGCGATGACTTCAACTTTCTTTCAACTCGCCTCCGGTGTGGAAGCATTCCTTAATTTGCACATTTTCCGTCGAAAGTTTGCCTTCCGCCGGTCCGGAGATTGAAGGTGGCCCCCAGAGGTGCACCAAGTGTACTCTCAGCGGATGCATTGGCGGTGGCACCGGAGCATCAAAGACACCATAAAACTCGTCAAAGAATTCCAGAGAGATGTGGCCAAGGGAGGTTTAGCTAAGCGGTGGGGAGCTTATCGGTCTCTTAGCGTGCTTTATGTCGCTTTGGTCGCATAATTTTCATAAATCATTCCAGGGATTTGTTGCTACTACTCTATCGTTCATTAAAGATCATTCAATCTCTATCAATGTTAATCATCTCACTCGAAATCATGCGCCAATTGTTGCATAACCGGAGATGGACTGCTTATTGCTCTTATTATTACGAGAAAACTACTGAATGAACATCAAAACGACTCTTAAGCAGTACATCTAGCAAAAAAGTAATACTGCAAATGGCACAATAAGCCTTCGATCACAAATTGAAGGGGATTTGTGGTAAACCATCGCCAGAAACCCGAAAGCATCGCCCGGCTGGTTCGATCACAGTTTGCATCAAAGGACCGAGTGCCGAGCCGAGAAGGAGTAAACCTCCTCCGTCTCCGCATTGTTGTGGACTCCCTAAAGATGGAAGGGAATCTAAAACCAGGAACCGGGAACCGTACCGACGTACCAAAGACCGAGATTCACCCTCAGGATCCCCCAAACCAAGGTTCTCTGAGGTTTGAGTTCAGCAGCCACCTCAGGAGTGGGCGAGGAAAAACTTTGTCCTTTCGGAGGGTAGCATCGGTCGTTGCCAAAACACGCCACAGGAGGACACAGGCCCCCGGAAGAGGAGTGGAAGTAGTGGAGAGAATTAAAAAGAATCTCGAGAATCGAACGGGCAACGAACGGTTCCTCTCCCATCGCAAGGTTCAAGAATTTCGTCAGATCGTCGTCGTCTTGCCTTTTTCCCGCCCGAGATATTGGGGTGTGGGGTCGTCAACCGTTTCTTCTTGATTTCCGGTTCGTAGTGCACCCCCCCCCCCCCCCCCCCCCCCAATACCCCTCTTTTCTTAGTGTGGTGCAAAAGTTTTCGCTTCTTAGAAAAATCATTTATATAATAAGAAGACGACGACGACGAGGAGGAGGAGGAAAATCCAACGCTTGTACACCCTGGAAGGGATGAAACGGAAGTCCAAAAAGGACGAAGGAAACGAAGGGGTGCACTGGTGCTCGATGGAGGTTGACCATGGATTATGGATTGGAATGGGAATGTCCGGGAGAAAGGGGCTGTAAGGAGTCTCGAGACTCGTGGAGAAGGCGAACCCCCGGGGTGGTGGGCGATATCATTTTGGTGAGGTTGGTGGTTGGAGTGGGGTGTGGGTGGCTCGAGGAGGGTGATCCAAGCTCTCTGATGGCTTCCATCTTGGCCCGCTAGCTCCTCCTTTACTTGCGCTCCTTACATTTGGGGCCGCTTATGTTTCTCCTCCGTTGTCCACCTTCTTCCACCCCTTCCCCTCTCCTTCCCCTTTTCCCTATGTGGTGGGTTTCGCTTTTGGCTCCTTCTGCTGGGCCCGGCTGCTTTGGCTGGGCCCTCAAAAGGGGGGGGGGGAGGGGTGGTTCTTCGGGTGAGTCCGTGGCCCATCCCATCGTCTCACACCGGGAGTGGTGCCCGGGACTCTCTTACACGCTCACAACCAGTCCGGGACACAACCATTGAGCCACCCACTTTTGCCCTCCCCCCCTCCCCTCCGCTTCTTCGCTCACTGTCTCCGAATGTGTGTCCGAAGATGAAGTCCCAAGAAACCGACACAGACACATGCACACAGATTGAGCACACATACACGCCACATACACAAGCGTAGCCCGTAGCATCACATACAACCCACAAACACCCCACCACCCAACGGAGCTGGCAACTCTCAACTCAAGCGTTCAGGGGGCGCACATATAGCCATTGGTATGGGTGGGTGGACGGGAAGGGGGTACAGACAAGTTCTTGATCCTAAGCAAGGGCGAGAAGAGAGAGAGAGGGAGAGGGGAACTGGGGCTTTCACTCACAAGTGCATCCTGGATCGTGGGCGACGTTCCTAAGACGTTGAGGGGGTGATGCTGCTGCTGCTTAAGATTAAGGCGCTTTGTGGGTGAGATTCTCGTCTTGGGGTGTCCCTATGTACGTGTGGCTGGAATGAGTCCCCCAGCCCCTCGTCGATGCTCTCTCGTCTCGCACGCAAACCTCTGCATTGGTCAGGTCCAAGTTCTACTCTCCCTCCCCCCCCCCCCCCCTCTGTGTGTGCGTTGGAGTATGAGATGCATGTTCTCGATGCTACCCCCCTGGAAATCCTCCCAACCACCCCAGCTCCTGCTACTGTCACCCATTCCGTAGCAAAACTCATCATTTCCGGCCAATAGGTAAACAGAAGAAAGGGGGGAGCGGAAGACGAAGAGCAAAGTCCGGGGACGGTTCCACTCTCCCTCTCCATCACCTGTGTCCTTCCTCATAATGTTCCTGCTCCTTGCGTGTATATTTTGCAAGACGGCAACAGTCCAAAGGAACCTTTTTTCGGAGGAAGGTTTTCCGTTTCGTGTCCGGTAGCCATTGGGCTACATTCTTAAAACTCCAGTCTGCTGTGTACGGCTTGCGGGCTAAGACATCCCCACGGCCCGGAAGGATGAGAGTCTTGGTAAATGAGGGCCAGCCCCCGGGGTGCTGGCAGTAAGTCTCGTCTTCATGTCGTTGGCCCTTGGATGTTGTTGGGTTGGGTTGAAGAACCCAAAAAAAAAAAAAAACACACGAAAAAGAGGAGCAGAAACGTCAGCAAAGGGAATGTCGAGTCCTGCGGGTGATGTGAGGACAAATGAGCCAACTCCGAGCTACGGGGCCAGTGGTTGGTCGGTGCGGTGTCTTCCCTTTTTGCAGTTCATTCCCGGACCGTCCCGTGTTTTGTTTTTATGTTCGCTCGACTTCATTTTGAGAACAACAACAGTGCAGTATCCTCGTCAAGGCAACCAGTAGATGGCAGCAGGCAAGCACATGGGAGGGGGTGGGGGGGTATGTGGACGCTTTTTCGTCCCGAGCTGTCTTGGGCGACTGCCAGTTTTGTGTACAAAAATGTAGCAATCTGTCGTCCGATAAAATGGTCAAAGGAACAACTAATGAAACGGATTGAAGTGGAGAAGACAGGGAATGGGGGAGACAATCGAATGTTGTCGGAGCGTCATGACCAGTTCAAATGGCTTAGGGTAGTGGAATATGTTGAGGTAAGACTTTTGTTGGTAATCGACTCGGCAAAGACTCGAGGGAATGCAGCTTAGTCTGGGTTGTATCCACCGAGTTCCAGCAAGTAACTTGCAATGCCCTTTCTCTCTCTCTCGCTTTCTCTCTCTCTCTTTCTCTCTCTCTCCCTTACTTCAAATGGATTACAAGCACAACTTTAAGGAATCTTTCAAAAACCGCAACTCCTTCGAGATTCGATGTTCGTTGCTCGAACTTCTTCTTGGCATGAAAAATCCATTCCCCTGAAAACCTTCGTCTCAAACTCCCGGAAGTTTGGGCTGGCACTCTCTGTAAGCCCCTTCGACGGTCCAGTGGCACGATCGGCCGAGAGCTGCGGCATGTGTAATAAAACCCAAAACGTGTAGCTAAATCTGTAAAATGGACCAAACCCCTTGGTTGAACCCCCATAAAGCGTAGTGCCCTCTCTAGAGGATTGACCTCACGCGACGGCTGGTGGACGGGGGGTGTAAAATTACTTAAAAATTATTTTTATTATTATATCCCAGAAATGGTGGTGTGGTCGATGCTCCGTAGTGGTGAGTGGACCCCCGGACCGGGACTAGGATTTTGGTTCCCTTTGCTCGATCATGCTTGAAACATTTGGTCTTGTCGAAGGTGGCATAAGAACCCTTTCGGCCCTTTCTTTGCTTACTTCGCCGACACGGAGTAGCACCGCAACCGCAAAAGCAACCGGGGTGGCAGGAGTATCCACTTTTCTGGCAAAAGAATGTTGCTCCTTCAGCGTTGGTACGGCGTTGGATTATTGGGAACGGAACGATGGGTCCCTGAAAACCTTGGGATCCTTCTCGCCTTGGGAGTCTCGCAAAGGAGAGGAGAAGAGGTTGTTTATCGCTTCGATTTCTACCTCAAATCGTCGTCGTCGTCGTCGCCCTCACCACCATCATCATCGACGTGGTTGGAGTGTTCCATACACGCGTGTAGCGTTTGTCTTGGCAGCATCACCCCACAAGAAACTCTCAAGAAATGCCCGAGAAGCCCGTACCGTACCGTCCGTCCGTCCCTGACCGGTGTTCCGTTCATTTCATCATTCTTAGCTTCCACAGGTCGATCACCCCTTGCCATGGACCGGCCCAACGCAGGGCCGTTCTGAGTCCAAGAAGATGATGAAGAGGGAGCCGATGGGATGGGTTTTGATTTTCCTATCCCTGCCAATGCCAATGCTGCGGTGCGTGGTAGGGCAAGGATCAAGCAGCGGACAGTCCCATTCCCTCCCGTATAAAGGCCCAGAACCCGGGAGCAGTAGCTCTGTATATACTTTGCTAAATAAGACCGGTACCCCATCATCTCCCTCCCACCCGGGTAGCCAAGGGGTTTTCGGGAGTTGGGGCGGTCGAATGCGTCGAATCAGAGTCCCCCTCCATTCCACGAGCAGGAAGAGATGCTCCAACAGTGCTCCGGACTGAGTAGCCCACCTCCTTCGTGGGTGGTGCTGTTGTGCCTTCTCTCCACGTCACGGAGGGTAGCATTCCGGGGCCTATGTACAAGCCACCCCAAACCAGGCCCACGGAAGAGAGGCATAATAATTTGAGGCGAAGGCTCTGGGATTCTGGTTAGTACAGCAACGCTTTAACGCAAACGTCAACAGCGCTGCTACCGGGCAGCTCATTTTCCAAGATGTTTCTCCTGCTGCTGTCTTAGCTTAGGATAGGAGGGAAACCACTTTTCCATTCCCGAAACTCTCGAGCCGTTTTTGATGTTACGGGGAGTTTCTGTGGCGAGTGGAGTGAGTGAGGGGTTTATAGGGAAAATTTAAAAGTCGTTACCACCTCTTCTACCTCCTCGATGGATGGAATCGTCAGATAATTTCTTGATTTACGATTCCCCTTCACTTTACTTCACTGCGTTCGATAAAGCAGCGACGATTTATTGAGATTTCTAATCCGAGAGGTATATAATGAATTAACGACGTAATGGAAGCGGTCCAGAAAATAGTCACAAAAACACTCTATCACGATGAAACACAACGAAGTAATTTGGCGCTCCCGATTTCGTTGCTACAACTTGTAATAATCCCCTAAGAACATCTGGTTTTGTATTAATTGTAGAAGAACAGCACGTATTCTTCCAAAATGGACGCAAATAAAGATTAAGCCAATTGTTTCACTTCCTACCGCCCAAAGAATTGCATCACTCAGCGCCCAAAGCGTAAGACCGCCCAAAACTGCAAAGGTCCGGTGTCCTTGAGGTGGTCTGACGGTTGATTGGCGGCGGTGTCAAGGTTTCTCCCGTACCTGCCGTACCTGAGAACGCGCACAGGACGAACCGAAGGGGCCGCGCCCTCTTTGACCCATCTCAGCGAAGGGACAAAGAGGTCTCGGAAGGAAACGGCACGGCTTCGGCCATGAAGCGTCTATTAAGTAGGCATTAATGTTGGCCTCTGTTGCGTTCTCGGCCCCTAAGGGAAAGGGGTCATGCCAAAGAGCGCACCCTCGAAGGAGGACGAGGTGAAGAGGGCACATTCTCCGAAAAATGGCAGATTTAACAACGAATGGAGTAGCAACGGTGACAGATTGTACATGGGTTGCTTTGGCAGCCGGCAGATTCGTTTACATAACTTCCGATTTATCAAAGACTGCTGCTTAACCAAGATGACCGCTGCACAGTTTCTGCATACTAAAGTACCCGTAAAAGTAGTAGAAAAGACTCACCATATTCAACGCATCATCATCGTCCAGCCCGAAGCTTCGCGTCACCCCGAGATACGTCGAGGTGATGGGCTTCGTCTGACTTCCCGGACTGGCCACCTCCAACCGTTTGTCACTAAAATTGTTGTTTAATCCAACCAATGGCTTTGCGACCGTTCGATCTTCGATCACTTGTCGTTGCACTTCGCTCCGGCAACGGTGCGATTCCACTTCCGCCGTGGCACTGTTTGGTCGAGCAGCAGCTAGACCACCATCGGTATGCTCGGCCACCACCGGTTCACTGTGGCTTCTTAGTTCTAGCGTGCTTCTGGCCACTCGTCTACCACCGAGCAAAGGGACATCCCTTTTCGAAACACCGGATCTGGCACTCTCGTAAAAGTTCCTCAACAACTCGTAGTACGGCGAAGGCGAGTAATCACGTTCCGAACTGCGACTACCAGCGGATGGTGCCGTGCTGCGCCGCGAAACACTGTCGACCGTACTCTCACAGGTTGCTTTGTCGTTCGCGCGGACGGTTGCATCCTGTATCCGTTCAGGTAGCGCTTGCTGCGATCCGATGCTACTACGTTCCTCATCCACCGGTGATGAAGACTTTGTGGTAAGCTTCGAGCATTGGCCGCACAGGGACAGGAATTTGGTAACGGCTTCCCGGGGCAGGAATGCGTATGTTTCGGTGATCTAAGGTGAAATGGGAGGAACCGGTTGAAATTGGTGGATGATATAAGAAGAGCGAGCTTCCTAGCGTCTTACCGTACGGTACGTTCGCTTCTGGCCGGCGTGTCTACTGGCGCGACTACCGAGCGACACGTGGATACCGTAGATGATGTCGAAGAAGTTTTCCACCACGGCCACCTTTTTGTACGGTTGTCCAGGTTCCTGTACGCCAAAGGTCAAAATAGAAATAGAACCACCATCGGCTGCATTCGGTTTGGGACATCTAGCGCGACATCTGCTTACCAGGCCACCGCTTGGCGCGTAAAGGATGCAACCATCGTTCTCCGGAATGTTTTGATAAGTGAAAACATCCTGAAAATTGCCCGGCCTAGAGGTGGTGAATCCTTTTTTTGGGGACGAAAAGCAATACATTTTGATTAAATGCTGTTCAAATGAAGCTCCACTAATCGATAATTTGCACTAGTGTGCCTTGTTTACCTTTCGTTTTAACCCAAAATCGAAACTTGGAACTGTCCGGATTGTTCATCTCCTGGCCGCGCAGTGTTTTGATGATGCGTGCTTGCTTCTTCAGTGTGATGGTTTTCGTCTTTGCTCGGTCACCGTACGTGCGTATGACCCACGGTTGGAAAATCTGTTCCATGAAAATCGCGCCATTTCGGAGGGAAAGCATAAAAATCATAGCGTTAAAAAGAGAGCATTGGTAGTGATAGTTGGAGCAGGAAAGAGAGTTTCTAAACACTGTAAATGCATGTTGCATTGCAGCATTAAAAGAAGAAAAAACGAAGCAAAAGTGCGGTAGTGAATGAATGAATGGGATGAATGAATTACGGTCGAAGGATGCATTATGGAGGAGTATAGTACTAGAACAGGAGGCAGGTGAAGGGACAGTACAACCCATGGTAAAAGGAGCCGGCTTGTGGCCACTGAATATGTGTTGGTGCACCGCGAGCGAAAGAGTTTTCCCGCTCGATGGTTAAATTTGGAAGAAAAGTGAGAAAAACTTGAACAAAGCATAAGAAAACTCAACATAATTCGCTTGTTTGGGAGTCACAGGGAGAGAGAGAGCGCGTGAGAGAGGACTGGAGAGAGAGAAAATGAGAAAATTCGCTACCCAAGAGAGAGAGAGAGAGAGAATAAGAGAGTGAGAAAAACGTGACGCGCTGCTCACTGGAAAAACCACAAATAATTCGCTTGCGGGTGGCATGAAACTACGACGGGAAAATGGATGCGAAAAAGGTCTATTTACTTCGAACATCTGATCACGTGTGTAGTCGTATTTCGGTCGCTTATGCTGCTGCTGCTGTTGCGCCTGATGACGATGATGATGATGATGATGCTGCTGGTGATGCTGATGGTGGTCCTGCGAATGTTGCTGGTGTTGGTGCGATGGTGGTGGCCGGTGGTCGTGCGAGTTCCAGCGTCGCGCGGGAGTCGGATTCAAATCAGCTGTTCCGAATGTTGATTTTTCGCCGTTTTTCTCACCATATGCTGCCGCTGCGACACTAACACAGGCACGGGCACGCCAGGATGCGCATTCGCTGTTGTCATGGTCCTTCGGGGCGGCTCCATGGTCGGTGGATCGTAGGTGCGGTCCGTCGTTGTTACCGGTCAGAGAGTCGTTGTCCTCATCGTTGCACTCGGAAGAAGAGACCTCCCCCTCGTACTCACCTTCTTCGTCGTTGTCCTCTTGTGCGTCGTCCAGGTTCAGGTCTTGGCCGTCTTTCGAGGCCGGCTTCTCATCGTCTCGGTCCGCGTCGGTGTGCTGGTGGTCTGTTTCGACGTCCGTCATATCGTTTGTCGGTCTGCTCGGTATGCTCCAGGGACAAGTCAAACGGTTCTGTTCTGTTCGCCTGACCTTGGCCAGCAATATTGACGGGACCGCGGCACCGGATAAGCGAGACAACGGGCCGGCTGATGAGCGACGTTGACGCTTTCGCTTGCGTCTTACGCTCCACTCACTCTTAGCCGACACCGTGGACGTCTCCGGATCCGGAAGTCGCTGTGAGATCGCTGTGCCATGGCGGCCTTCGGTAGCTATCACATGGGAACGTTTGCTTGATGCCTCAGAGGAACACAGTGGGTTAGTATCAGGGGCTTCCATCGTGAACAACTTTAATACAAACTTTAAACCCTTTAAACTAAACCAAAATGACGCTCTCCAAATCACAAAACACATGCAACAAGACAAGTAAAACACGAGTAATCCCAAGCAAACAAAGCATGCAAGCACCACAATCACTAGTTGTGTCCTAAATCACACCATGCATTAACGAGTGAAGAAAAATTGCAAAACACCACACACCAAACTGAGGAAAACAGGACGAATAGCTGAAAACTATGAAAACGTATCTAACAAAAGAAGAAACGTACAACGAGCACACCACAAAACATAACACAAACACATGAAACACTCCAGAAAAAGGAAGCAATCAATGAATAACTAGTTAAAATACTAAAACAGAAAGACAGGAATGATGATGAAACGTGGCCAAAAAACCAACGCAGCTAGTAGGTCGAACAAATTTGATTAGTGTTTCCACCGAGGAGCTTTGTTCACTGAACGGCACCAGAATGGGAACTGCCATCGGTGATCGCCCTGATCGGTAACGGAAGCCGAAAATGCGCCAGGCCCCCTGGACGATAACCGGCTTTTTTCGAAGGACCACCATCACCACCACGATCATCTTCCTAGCCCTTTCCCTCTCTGACCCGGTGAGCCCGGTGGATGTCCACGGCAGCTTCTCTGGGGTGCAGGGGTTGGTAGGGTGGAAGTAAATCTCCAGCATCCTGAAGCAAGGACCTTGGGTCCGATTTTCTTCTTCTTATGGTGGGTTTTTTGTTGTTGTTCGTTGTTGTGAACTGACCAAAACTATTTCCGCGCTCAATTTCCCAAAAATGAAAAGGGAATAAGAAAAAGACGAAGAAAAGAGAATGCGATTGCTGATTGGACCTAGCAGGAAAAAGGGTGAACGCGAGACTGGTAAGGAAAACGAAATGTGGCGCGGAACCGAAATTTTATTCAAACTATTCCCGAGCAGCTTTTCGTGTGAGTTAGCTGGCGAAAGAAGAGAGCTGCATAGCCTTGAAGGACTCCTTATTATAAACGAGAGAATAACTTATGAAAGAAGAGAATATAGTTGAATGTTTGTGTTGTTTGGTAACAAGTTTAGCTCAGTACGACAAGAAATGATAGTAAAGAAGAATTCAACGCGGGTTTCCGAAATCCATTAAGAAAACCATATTTATTATGATTGAATATTTTATGTTAACAAAATAAAAAGAAGCTCGTTGCACTTTTTTGTTAGAAATTAAATGTTAAATATTAACTTTTTACGAAAAATCGTATCAAAAAAGCAAAGTTAATATACAAAACAATAATTTAGGGAATATGTTGATTTCAAAAACATTAAACAAATCACAAATACCGCAAAGTATCATGTAAACACGTTCGCATTGTCTGTGGTTGAGTAATGGCCAAAGCGAAACTACTAGTTGCGCAACCCCCTACCACCCCAACAGTAGCACGTGGCAGCCACCCAATACATGCACAAGAACGCAAAGAAACGCATAAAGAAGCACAACCCCTCGGTCACAGATCGCCGAATGCCGAACGTTTTTCTCTCATTCGGTCTCTCTTCCTCGCTCTCGCGCTGATCCTTGCGACTTTTCCGACTCGCACGGCGTGGCCAGTGAGAGTGCCATATAGGAGCGAAAGGTCGGCCGATGGCGGCCGTGGATTGAGAGAACCTTTTTTGGCATGCACATGACCCGGCGCAGGATCCGCAGGTATCGCAGGGTTCGCAGGGAATTGCCACCGTTCCAGAGGAGGTCCTTCGTTTCCGTTGGGACGTCCCTTGACGGAATGGGATGGCCTTCAAAGGGATCGCGCCACCCGGGACAAAATGACGGACCACATTCCTCTGGATTTGGACCATCGAAGGCTTTTTAAAGGACCAAAAAGTGCTCCACTTCCAGAAGCTGGATGCTGGATTCGGCGCGGAGATCGTCCTTGCTCAGCACAGCATTTGGTGGGATGCTTTGTCGTGTTCTCCAAGGATGCCATACACCGGAATGGGTCCAAAAACTGGTCCAACAGGTTATCTAAAACCGAATCAGCATCCAGCACATTCTCTCCGCGCGCCATGGCGTGCCGAAAAATGCATTTTAAAGCGCGCTTCCCGAAAACCAGGGAACCGGTTCCTCCACGCTCCGACCAAGCTACAGATCTTCAGCGAGAGCTCCAGCGCACACGGTATCCTGTTATGCTGTTGTCGGTGGCCACGCTAGGAAACTGGCCAAGAAGCTGGGCGCTGCTGCTGCTGCCCCCGGAGAAGACGTCGACAGGAACCGGATGGTCGAAATGATGTCACGACCTCTGGACGCAAAGCAAACGGAACCATCGCTAGCGGGATGCATTGGCAGCATCCTGGAATCCGTGGGATGATTTTTCTCCGTTCTCCGTTGCTTCTTTTTATCTCCCAATTTAGTGCGTAACGGGTTTTTGGTGACGGTGAAATCATCTTCGTTGTCTTCTCGTTGTCCAGGAGCAGCCGCGGCAGATCGTTCGAAAAGTAGTTGGTGATGTTGTTTAAAATTTAAAGCTCCTTCCAGGAGGATGTCCAGGAACTAGTTTGGGACAGAACCTGAATAGAAATAGTGACAGTCCGGGGAGAAGAAAGGATTTCACGGTCTGCTGCCGAATATCGATGACCGTTCGATGGCGTGGCCTGGTGTCTCTGGGAACTGGTTGTCCCGCCTTTGTGTGCGCTTAGATGGTCCAGCTGAGCATTAGAGCGCTCCTTGCACATCTCAGGCGACGATAGAAGATAACAGTAAACAAGACAGCAGGATTGCTTGTCTGGTTTAGAGTTAATACAAAGGAGCAAAATTGAGCAGGAAATTTATGCGAATGTGATGGCAATTTATTTAGTTGAATGAAATCATTGAAATGATCATTTGACGCTTTAAATGCTCATTAGGATTTTCTGAGGTTGAGTTTCAACGAAATATTCCGGCTACATGCAAAGTCAAATCAATGAGGTGACTAAATTCTTGCGAAACTCTTCACATCGCTATTTTAATGATATAAATTAATGGAATACATCTCCTTCTATTTAACAAATAATACCACAGATGAGTTAGGCAAACTTGCCAGATTAAACTATTTTTGGCTTAAAGCAGATAAACAGTGATTAGCCAATAAGATCACCAGTCGATAATCTTAACATTCACTTTTTGCGTTTATTCTAAACTGAACCTTTCTTAATGCTGTAGAATATATTCTGCTCTCTCTATTTGTTAAAAAAATATATTATTGGCATTTTAAATCGTTTTACTTGACCAGAATTTATCATACCCTGTGTCTTCATAATAAGTGCTTATTTAGTATAACTCACTCAAACGGTCAAAGGCAAAGGAAAACGTTGAATTGGAAGCAACACAACCGATCAAAGCTCATGGTGTTGATAGTCCGTTACTTTTATGCTTCCGTTTGCTTTCATCTTGCTCAAGAACGCTGTTTCGGGCATCCAGTGGCGGGAAAATTATAATAAGCAGCCGGATTCCGCCGCAATCTGAACGTTGGTCAAGCATCCCTGAAACAGGACATCCGAAGCACAAAACGGGTTCCACCTCCAGCAGCAGCAGCAGCAGCAGCAGCATAGATCCCCAAAAACCGATGATCCTCTGGTCCATCGCGGCACGGGAACACACGTTCGCACGGCTGCTGGACGAGAAAATTAATCAAAACCAGCATCGTCCAGCGACTGGTTTTTCGGACAGAAACGAACGGAAGACGGATTTTTTTCATCTTGCAACATCCGCCACGATTCCCAATTTTCTCACCGAATCAACTCTTTCGCCGCCGAAATCTGTCTCATCGTTGCGTCCCTAAATGGCTCCCGGTGGCTGCAAAACTGGATTCTGTGATAGTCCGGTCAAAGTGCCAAGCGATTTCAAGATTCTCCTCGACGAGAGCAGCATCTAGCGTGGCACCATAGCACTGTCCTCCGCTGGCTGTACCAGCATCATCGTCCCCTTTCCCAAAAATGTTCGAAAATGCTGACCATTGTCCAAGGGGCGCCCACCGTGCAGCAGCACCGTTCGCACCCCTTCTAAGGATGCTTGGTTCCTCGCGGCGTGCGGAGCGTTCGTACGGGTATGGCGAAGCCGCGGGGCTTTCGCTCTGAGATGGTGGATGATTTTTGTGTTTTGTTATTAGGGGTCGTTGTGCAGAATGAAACAGCATCCAGCATAAGCATATTTCATTTCTGATACTTTCACATCACGAAACATCACGCAGTATCACTTTTTTTAAATCATGAAAGTATTGAAAAGATCGCCATTACCCGATAGATAACATTTTCATCAATATAATCTAGCTAATAGAAGAATGGCGACGGAAAGTATTTTTTGTTCTTATAATACCTTTTCTGGTACTAGAAAGCTATTTGTCTCATCAAGTATGAATGGTTTGTGGTTACTTTTTGGCGGCACAGATTAGCAATCTTTGATTAGAAATTTGATCTATTGATTCCTTAAATGATTCTCCGATTATTTGGTGCATTAAGAAATGCATTTTCTCCTGGAGACCAGCATAGATTGAAGACACTAAATATTAGAGAGGCATTCATTTTCAAACCTAATCGACTTGATTCCTTGAAGAAAAGATTGAAACAGGTCGTTATATTCTTCTTTTGACTATGTTCGTCTGTAATTTATTGTTTAATGAGTACTAATGTTCTTCGGTACTATCGTCCGCATTATTTTGAAGTTAAAAAAAAATCGCGACTTATCAACGACTGATTTAAAAGTCTAAGCCCGTTGACATAGAACATTTTCTAGCGCCGGAACAGGAGCGAAAAAATGTTCTGTGTCAACGGGGTATGCTGATTTGCGAGCTATGCTGACGGCAACACTGTGGGGAGGTTTGTTTTTGCTCCGCTGGCAACACGGCTATCGGTTTGTTTATGTTCGTGTCTGGTGCGAATGAGAATCTCCGAATCGATTTACAGCAAAAGGAAGTGTTGAAAATATGCTAAAATGAAGCTTAATTGGAGAAATTGGTGCCGGCTTTGTGCGGAGGAGAAGGCCGACTATGTCCTGGACTCGATCGAAGATATCAGCCCTCTCTACCGGCATTTGCAGCTGTCTGTAAGTGGTTGCGCGATCAAGCGCGGTTTTAAGTTGGCTCTTTCGATTAACACTCTTCTCTGCGTGCAGCTCTACGAAATTAAGGATTTAAAGATACGAATATGCGAAACATGCTACGAGTTCGTGCAAAAACTGGATCCTTTTAAGCATCGCTTCGAGCAAACCAACGGACTGTTTACGTATCTTGCCAACTACAGCAAAATGAAGCTGGACAACCTGGACATCAACGAGATACGGGCTCGCTATCTGGGCGATTTGTTCGATGACGATGCACCCGAGATGCTGCTGCCACATTCGGATCTGGAAGATAAGGGTCTGGTAAATGCGAGTTCTCTGGATGAAATCGAACTCATTGAGCATATCGCTGGTAAGGAACCACGGGTGGTGGGCGTTAACAATCCAAACCTCGCTGATGCATCGCCTGTTTGTACTTTCAGATGATGAACCAATGGATGAAGCTGCGCATACGAGTATCGAGATAACAAAAGATGACGGAATGCAGGGCAGTTTCTTAAATGACGAAGAACAATGGGTCAGTGTTGTTGGAGAACAGAACATTACACCTTCCCCTTCCGAGAACAATCGCTCCAATGAAGCGGATTACATCGATCCGGAAAGTACTGCGGAAGAAGACAAACCACCTCGCAAAACAAGAGCGCAAACTGTGAAGAAGAAAAAGATACACCATCCCAAAGCTGCGGGGAAAACGGCCAAACAAAAATCGAAGGGAGCACCTGATCTTATTGAATACGAGGAAGGGCCATCGTTCGAGATAACGGCGGGCGGCAGTGTACATGAAATATTGGAGTGTAAGAAATGTTTCGAAAAGTTTTACAACAAACTATCGCTGGAAAAACACATCAGTGTACACATAACGCAGAATGAAAACGGGACATATTCATGCGATTTTTGTGACAAAACGTAAGTTACGCAGGCTAGTCTCGATTATTCCCTACACACATTTTCCGCTTGA
>NC_064877.1:87283146-87295646 GCF_943734665.1 Anopheles aquasalis
CAGAACCTCGATACTGTTGGGCGATCCGTTGCGCCATTCTGAAGGTCTAAATCAATGATCCGGTTGGCTGCTATGTTTGTTTGAAATGTGGGAAAGCAATGATTTGTGCGTTCACCTCGCATTGAGCAAAGTGTGCCTTGGTTCGCAATAAATGGGCAACTGAACTTTCTCTTCGCGCTCTGTATAATAGATTTTTTTTAAATATTCCGCATTCCAGTTCATTCTGTTTGCTCGCCACTTCGATTCCATCCATCATCGAGCGAGTAAACTATGCAAAAAGGAGCATCGTTATGTTGTAAACAAAGATTTATGCACCAATCCTTTTGCATGTATGGTCGAACGGATGCACCATCATCATCATCATCATCGTCATTACGCACCACTGGATCTGCAAAACCTATCAATACATTCCCTCCTATCCTTCAGCTCGCTCCACCATCCGATTGATCTTTCTGCGTTATTGCGCTCGTGGTTTGGGTTTTTTTTTCTTTTTCGAACGGAACTGATATTACCACCGAAAAAATTGGCTCCGGAAAAACTAAATAAATGCAAAAGAATCAATCAACGCGAAGTTCATGTTCGAATCCCTCGATTGCTGCTGCTGCTCGGTGTGGATTTGTTTGCTTTAAATCCTTTTATGCCAACGCGTTCTTTTTTTTTTGTTATCTCATGTTATGCTATCCACGCCGTGATCATTCGTCAAGAGTGGATGAGATTGGAATATAGATATATAGCACTCAGCCCAAACAAAAAAAAAAGGGACACCAACTCCACATAAAAAATCACTCAGCATCACCACGCTTGTGCGGATTTGTGAAATATGTACCCAATCATTCTGGACCGGGGGCGAGTGGATGATACAAAATGGGACACCAACCAACAATGGAGTGCACCCCAGGAACGACCACAAATTAGTGGCTCACCGCGACCACGAGATGGAAAGGGCTGCAGCGGTATGCATATAGCAGAGTTCATTATGGTCTCAGCTCGGGGACCAACGGTAATGATGATGTTTGATGTTGATTTGCCCCCTCCCGTACACGCACGATTTGCTTTAATCCACATTATTTTTAGGCAGAACTGGCAGAAAACTAAGGTTAATCCTGAGCACACACAGAGTGAGTCGTGGGGTGACTAGTGGAGCCCGATTTCTGCCACCATAATGCCCTTTGGGGCTGATCTTTCGACCTTTCATACCATATCGGACTGGACCGGAGCACTGGCCGGTTTGGCACGTGACGGTGCGTAGGTGCGTCGACATGATTACAAACGGAAGGCATTCGCTGGGTGCGGACTCCGAAGGGTTTGATTTATGCTCGGGCATTCTTTCGACACGCTGCTGCTGGTGCCGCTGGAGGTGTCAGGAACAACAATCGGTTTAACAAATATTACGTGCCTTTCATCAATGATGATGCGTGATTTGGTTCTGGTTCTGACGGTGGTCCCTGTCCAGGGTGTAACCGGAACGTGACCGCGCGCGCCACCATCGTGCTGAATACCAAACGGTTTGGACGTTTCGTCAAATTAGATCCCGTCCCAGGCCAGGCCAGCCCAGGCCCGTGCCAGGAAGTAACCGTTCGGTCTTAATGAATTCTGTGTTCTGTGCCGAGTTGGACATTCGATTTGTCTTCGTGCGCTTCGTGTGAGCGCCTTTGTGCGTGGTGCACACGTTCGCCTTTCGGTGACGCATTACAACAACACCGAGGGACCCCCGGTCCGGTCCGGTAGTGATTATTTAAAACACCTCCATGGACCAGGTGGACAGGCCGGTGAAGGTGTATTTGGTGCCGGGTTCTGTTCTGGTTCTGGCGTCGGGCATGCACAGTTTCCGGGACCGGATGCTTTGGGCGCACGCGTTGCGTTCCGTCGCCTGCTCGGATGAAATAGAAATCAGTTTACGGCCGGAAGCTGACACGTTTGACACATCTGTCCGTCTCTGTGCCTCTTTTGCTCGGTTCATTGAGCTCGGTCTGGCGGTCGTTGTCGATCTGGTTTCGATTTGCTTGCCGCTTGGTGTCCGTCCCGGATGACGACGATTGAGCGAGGCGTTGAGGCGTCGGCTTCATTTTCATCCTTCCTTCAGTCGATGGCGACGATGGCGATGGCTAAATCGATTACGGAATCCGTTTCGTGGGAAATTGAGAAATCTTTGGTAATTGAACATCCTGACAGCACCCGAGACACGGGACCACTTGCTCGCACACATTGCATATTGTGTCGTTCTCCGTTTGTGGGTGAGCCGTGGTTGCGTCAATGTTCTCTGATCGAGTTCCCACCTGAGGCACACCAAGCAGGCTGCGGCGAGACGATGCGATGCTGCACTCTGCTTGGTGTGAAGATTTTTTTTTCTTCTGTCCGAGACTTGATTCTGAACTGAAGCCGGGCATCTTCCTGACGTGCTGGAGCTAATCCATCGATGGATGGCTGTGAATCCGGAGAACCAGACGGATGGCGGTGTGAATGAGATCTGATTTTATAAATTCTGTGATGGTCAGCTGGAATCGGTTGGCAGATGAAGGGGCCGGTCGATCGGTTCTCTCGGTGATTAAGTGATTCTGTCTGTCTGTCTGTCTGTCTTCTGTCCTGTCCTGTCCTGTCCTGTCCTGTCCTGTCCTGTCCTGTCCTGTTCTGTTCTGTCACGTCTCTTGGATTGTCTGGGATTGAGAAGCAAAAGGGGGTATCGTGTACGGAAATTGACAAAAAACTGAAACTGGGGCCGGAAATTGAAGAAGCGCCATCGTCTAGACGGGCGGACATTAATCAACTTTCCAGCCGTCTGTGCGTGCGCCTCCATTCGCCAGTGCTGTTGCAAAAATCTGCAGATAGGATATCTTTATCATAGGATAACAGTTGGACCTTCTTTTCTGTAGGATCAATTGTGGAATTCCATCCGAAACAATCTAATGTAACGTAACAACGAAGGCCATTACTACGCCACCTGAACTCATTTTCCACCAACTGTGCGCCAGTCTGGCGAAACCGATTTTCGATCCGAAAACTTTCACCAAACCAAATGGCACAACAGGGCAGGAGGGGACCGGGAGGATCGAATGGAATCCTGCTAACGTGTAATGTGTGATCGGACCGCGGTCCAAACTAGGTTACGAGTCACACGGCACTACGAAAACGAACGGACGCGATGGTGAAGTGACCGCGGGTGCTAATTGGAATAGCATATTCTTGCTCCATTTGGTACAATGTAGCGGTGTGACCACCGCGCCTGGGGGGACGACGGCTTCCTAGCACCGACGTAACCAACCGGTGCGCCAGTACTGCTTCAGACGATCGGTTGACTACACCGGAGTTTCGATATTTGCGGTGATTGTAACAGTACGCGCGCAGTCCGGTCCCTCGGTCCTCGGTTGGAGTGTCCACGAATCCTCCCTGCTGTGGTGTGCTGTGGTTGCAACAGTTTGGTGTGAGTGCATGTGTGCCGTTGGGATGTTGAGGTGTTGAGACCGGGAAGTACAAGGAACAGGAACCGCGGATTTGGATTGGATTTTATTCGTGGCTCGAACAGCAATCTGTGGAGTCCAGTACGTTGGCACGTACCGATGGTAAACCGCTTCGCTTCGTCCGTGATTAAGAGAAGAAGATAAAAGACACCGATAGTCAACCGCGACTGCTCGAACTACATGGTGGTAGCGGTAGAAGCGTAAATCAAAGATGCTAGTACCTAGCACAGTAACAACCAACAACCACCGTAAAACTGCGAGCTACAGATAATTATCAAGAAGATTCATTCATTCACAAGTCCACCCCAGTGACTACGCGCTTGAGATCTCTTTCAAATCGAAACTAATGAGTCTGGGAGCTGGGTCTGGTGGTGAGTCAATTCGTGGTATCCTTACTGGCAAATAGCTACAACTTCTTATGCCAACAACACGGCCATTCATTCGTTAGATAAACAGAACGTAATCAGCAAAGAGAGAGACAGAAGAAGAGAAGTGCACTCCAGAATTTCCTCCAGTGCGGTTGCCTGGTTGCCCGTGGCCTAGTACCCGCTTCTTGGCCATCCACTCTACACACCTACGGACCATCATCACCAAACCCGCCACCAGGTGCTACCGGTGCCGTTGGCGAGAAATCTGCATTTGATCTGGTCGAATCTCGTCCTAGCGGTCTTCTGGTGCGGTGGTAGAACAAAAAAAAGAACAGCAAAAGAGCTTAATGATGTGCAGCAGAGCAGCAGCCACAAGGACCATGATGCAGCAGCTGGTTCACATTTTCCTTCTGGCCCTGGTGCTGGTGGCCCTCTGTCGGCCGGCCGTCGAAGCGAGAGCGTCCACAGTCAGTGTAGCGGAAGATGAAGATAGTGCCTTCGCTGACGGTTCATCGGATGAGGAGTTGCTGCTGGCGGACGGTAGCTTCGAACAAGACGTCAGCGCGCGTAATGGCCGCGCTGCCGGATCGAGCGAAAAGGAAGAAGAACCGACCACCACTATCGCCGTCGACTCTGAAGAGCGCCAAGGACATGAAGCGGACGAGCCAACGGGCACGACGGTGGGATATAATGCGGTAGCGACTACGCCAAAGATAGTGCCGGTGGTGAAGCAGTTAAGCCGGTAAGTAATGGATTGGCCACCGGGCCGCGGTGCGCTGTTTTCGTTTCTAAGGGGTTCTCGCTTCATCGTCGGAAGGAGAAGGTGAAATTGATTTGTACCGCCTCAGCGTGAGGCAATCGAGCTGACGAACGAAATGCAACTAACGATCCGAGAGTTTTCCGCTCTCTCGTCGAGTGCCGCTTGACCACATCACGCACTCGACAGTTCAGGATACTCCTCAGGAGATCAGGAGACTTGGTTTACCCGGATGCATGTCACTCTAGTTCCGGCATAAGCCACAAGTGAGTGAAGCGAACCATGCACACGATTCCCTCGCATGATATTCGAGTGTTTTCCTTTTTGGAACCGAGCACCGTCACCGAGTGTTCCGGGGGTTTTTGTTTGAGTTTCGCGCAAATCATAACGGTTCGTTGAAACCCCGTTCCCGTCAACCCCGTGCTGGTGCCAGGGTCCTTTCCCTTCCCCAATTTCATCACCCAGCAGGGGGCGTGAAGGTCCCCGGAAAGTTATTCGACGAAAATTCTACAAAACCCCCGGAAAATGCTCCCAAAATGAGTTTTTCCTGCTTCCGGCCCTTCCGGACAGATGGCCGGACGGACTGCAGGCGGTACACTTGCTGCTGGGCTGTGGGTTGAGTGATTGTGGGAGTGTGTGAAGGTATGTCACGATATGGTAGGAGGAGGAGGAGTAAAGGGAGTGCAGGCGAGATGCAAATGACGCGCTTCGGTCGGTCCCCCCGAAATGGTGCAGCAGCAGCAGCAGCTATCTCGCTCAAATAAAGTTGCCTAATTACTGCGGAAACTATTCATCAACTCGCTTGCATTCGGTGTGAATGGTTGGTCGGTTGGTGGGTTGGTGGGTTGGCCGGCCGGGAGAGAGCATGGTGTTAATGAACTTCGGGTGTCATGACAGCATAGTTCGCTTAGTTTGCGTTCGCTGGCCGGCTGGCAGCTGTTGGTTTTGTGCCAATGGGATCATTTTGATACGTCTGTTGCCGGCCGGATTGCCGGCCAAGGTGCAAAAACGGTGCGGGCATGTTTTGTTCGATGCGTGGCCATTCCAGCGAGAATGCACTCCCAGCTCGTGTCCACGTGAAAGTTATAATTATTTTCGAAATGTAATGCACAACATCAACACACAACAGCGAGTGCAGCGAATGGTGAAGCGTTTTTTTGGGGGGAGGAATTTTCGGTTGCATTTAGTTGGTGACAAAATTTGCAATTCAATATCATCATCAGCACCAGCACGAACACTGGAAGTGTGTTGAAATGTTTTGTCAGTCCGTGTCACTGCACTAAGCTGTTGTTTGTGCAACTGCGCCAATGGTACGGTACACATCTGGTACGATGGTACTCCGAAACTCGCAGGAAAACCGTAAAATTCCTGTAACGTAAAACTGTGAGCGAGAAAAACAAAATGAAGGATCACACCATTCATGTGAGTGCGGGAGGATTTCCGGGGAAATAAATCGCTTCGCTTCATTTTCCTGCTATTGAATGGAGGCGCCACTGAATGGTGGTGGTGGTGGTCCATTCAGAAACACCGACACCGGCACACACCGGTCTGACACTGGGATTAATATCGGTTTCCGGTAGAAATTAGTTTTCGCTTCGCTCTTTTATCGCTTCTCGTACACCATTGACATCGTACTTAACACCTCGAGACCACGGTGCATTGCGAACTTCATCTTTACGGCTTCGCATTCGGCTGGTGAGATGTCGAAGAAGGAGGGAAAAGGCTAAACGAGAACATCTTTCGATATGATCGACCGCCTCACGACGATTGACCAAGGATTAGTGGAAAGAAGCCTTTGCAGGAGCTTCAACTAATTACTATCATCATCGTCTGGCTGTTTTTATTGACTCACTTAGTGCTGATAGTTCAGATTCTGCTATGGCTGCTGGGTCTCTTTCATGCCACGGATTAGAGTGCATTCAGCGAGCGATTCATATAGGCAGCTTATCGCATTTCACGGCGCATTTTGCTGCTGTTTCGTTTTCCTGGCGAGTACTGAACTCTACGACATAAAAGCCTTGCATCGTAGTAGACCAATCTGTCAATCTGTGCATCCCCATCAACGTGTCGCACGCGTTGCTAATGGCCGCCGCTAGAGTAATAATGTGTAACGGAGGAAACGGATTCAATTAATATCAAAAAAACGTGATGCATATCCGGTCTAAGGATGCTCCAACGGGGGAATACAGCACGGACCGTGTACGGGATGGTCCCCAGGGGGGCAAAAAAGCTGAACAAAACTGTGCTTAACAGTAATTATGGTACATGCTTGTCGTGCGCTGTTAAGCTAGTCCCCAGTCCCCGCCCATCTCATAGGAGTTGTGCGGCGGCACCACTCGGTCGATGGACCTCCGCCCCCCCCCCCCCCCCCGCGGGAGGGGTCCTGGATTAGGCGGAGGAATTTATTGCCTCAACATACCAATTTGCCATTCGGCTAGATTGTAGTTCTGTCCGGCGGCCGGCGAGGGTACTCTTTTTTGCTGTTTCTCCTCCTCTCGTGTGCGTCCTTTAAATGGTCCCCCGGCCGTCGTACCGGCGTGTCCCTCCCCCCCGGGGGACAATGTGTTCCGAGGGAAGGGAGCGGTGTTGTTGTGGGTCCGACGCAAAACGCGCCACGTGCGCTAATACGTAGATTGAATTTAAATTTATGATCGAAGCCAGGTTTAATGTTGCACCGGATGCTCCGCAATAACAAACATTAAACGGGGGCTCCTCCATTGCCCCCTCCCCGCCACTACTAGCGCACACACATGATTCTCGTTTATTTCCCCGAGTTGAACCTTTGTTGTTGGCCCCTGGACGACTACTGCAGCCAGCCAGCCAGCCAGCGCAGCTATTTGTCGAGGGACTTGCTTCTCCATTTTTTGTTGTTGTTGCTTTCGGTTTCGTTTCGATGGCCACTAGTGTACCAAGTAGTGCGATGCGGTCTAGGGATACCGTGATCGTGCGCCATATACTACACAGGGAGAGGGTACGAGGATTGGTGGCCGGCGTGGCGCTTGCCGTGGTTCCATCATCAAAGACCTCACCAGCCCCCCCCGGTCCGCGAATCGGAATTGGCCCGTTGCGTTGAATTATTTCACTCTGCATAATTTGCCGCGATAAATGGTGGCCGTAGATGAGGAGGTCAGAACAGGAGCCTGGCCACCCGGTCCACCCTGCTGTTAGCCATTTGGCTCAGATTTAAATTAAACCGCTTAATTTGACAATTACAATCACCGCCTGGCCATGTTCGGTGGCCTAGTGGGTGGCTGGGTGCGATATCGGGGTTGTAAAAGCGCGTTCCATTCCCTTTCGTGTTCCTGCTTCTTCCTCCACAGCGATTTTTTCCCCGTTGTATTTGTGTCGCACACTCCCACAAAGGGGAATCTATTCAACCGGAGCATAATTTGCACGCTCGATCGGTCAAACCAATCCCGGGGCTCCCGGGCAATGAGTGTGGGCTCGCGTCTGACGAGGACGACAATTCCCGCAGGACTTAATCCTCGCAGGATTCTGGCCACACCACCACAGCACAAGTGACGGTACAAAAGCGTACAGACTGTATGTGTGGCTGTGTGTGGGTTTTTCGAAGGGCTGAGCTTTTAATTTTAATTATGCCGTACGCGATCATTTATTACACAGCGGCAGCAGAAGAAGGGTGCAGCAGGGTGCCGAAGGGACGCAACATATCCTGGAAGCTCGCCCACATGCCCGCGAGGCAGGGTCCAAGAATTAATTTTTATCCAGCCCTTCAACCCGAAAATTGATATTCACCGTTCGGTCCACTCGGCCACCGGTTCTGTCCCCACCCCCGACGGTTCCTCAGCCGGTCCATCCGTGGACCAGTAAATCCCGGCAGCTAAATCGATTGCATATAATTAATGGATGGACCGGGGAGCAAAGTTCATTAATTCGAAATGGCATTTTTTTTTCTCTCGAAACTCGCTCGCTCGCTCGCACAATTCGGGCAGAGATGTGGAGCGATGGTTCCTGGTGTTTTCCGGTTGAGGGCCACCGCAAGGATCATGGCCCCCGGGTTTCGAACATCAAACAACGCGCAAACACATTGTTCAAAACAAACGCGGCACACTTTTCGTTACTTTTGGTTCTGCACTGCTGCAGCAGCAGCAGCAGCAAGTTGTGAGGTTATGTATTGCGCGGCGATTGCTTGGGATGTACTCTACCGCCTACTCTGAATGTAGGTCGCCATTACAGTTTCTTTGTGGGATAATGGTGTAACACGAGCCTTGCGAAACCCAATTTTTTGAATAATTAATCCCTTTTAGCAGGCCAGTGGCCAACTCATTGATGTGCAACGTAAAGTCCCGAATTCCAACCCCAAACAACAAGAGTACGCCAACAATTTGGGCCATCCATACACCTCCAGCATGTGCCGGATCGAAGGCTGATTATTCATATTCTGTTTTTTCATAATTATTTCGTGTAGCGTGGGATGGGGGGTATGTTTTAATGTTTTATCGCTCGCCCCCACCCTTCGTCCTTGGTGTCTTTCGGTTTTCTCATTAATTAAAGGAGGTCACCATCAAGGTCAGTATCGACGTTGGTGGTGGAAATAAATTGAAATCCCGCTCCATCATGCCCCGCAGGCCGCATCATTCCTCGAATGTGGATGCAGATTGCCCGGTATTCTTGTTTGCTTTCTTGCACTGACCTGCCCTGACATGAAATGGCTCAGCATCCTCAATTTTCCATGGAGAGAGAGAGAGGAGTGTGGTGCGAGAGGTGCATCATAAATAAATGGGTGAAATATTTATTGAATATTCAACGCGAATCCCTCGACCCCCTTCCCCACACGCAAATGTCAGTGTCAGTGACAGCGTCAGAGTGTGCGGGCTGCATCCCGCATGAATATTGATCCAATCGGAGCTGTCCAGTCGACATTCCGGAAGTGTGTCCGGTAACGTAGATTCGGACCACGGCACATTGATTACATGAAACAATCCTGTCGAGTGTCCAGCGGCACGAGAAGCGCTGAGCTTGAGCTCCACTCAAGTGTTGCAGAAGAGGACCGGAGCACCGGTAAAGCAATCCGGCCAGCAACCGGGGATGATTTAAACCGAGCTTCCTGTAACGGAATCCGAACCCTATCCCATGTGCAATGTAGCGAAGCATCATTTACATTCTTCGTAATGCTCGCGCGCGCCCGCGCGGTCGGTTGAAGTGAAACAAACAAAGGATAATCCTTCTCCTGGATAGGCGGCCCGGATTGGAGGCATCATTCAATTGAACTTTTCCCATTTACAAATGACCCTCGAGCCTCGGGACGCACCGATCCCTGCGCCATTTTGTGGTTAAACACATTAAGCGCATCCATTATAAGCCGGAGGACCCATCGGCACTCACATTAGTACGAGTGATTTAACTTTTGCAAAGCTCATAATTAGCTCCCGTTCACTGTTTTCCACGCGATAAATTTCCACCTTTCTGTGGTGGTGGTGGTGGTGGTGAAAAACAACAACATGGAATGTGGATACGGAGGAGCGGCGTTACGGAATTCAATCAACATGCCAACTACGGCGCCTCGGCCTTCTCACTATCCTGTCACGTCTGCGCCCAGGGTCTCTCTCTTCCCCATGCATGCTGATCGTGATTAGTTCCTCCGAAATTCCTCCCAATGGAGCACACCTCCCCTAAAAAAACCAGGGTCCTGTGAACGGAAGGAAGGATCTCATTTGTTTCAATTTGCGCCCCATTACTACCGGGAATAACCTACCGGGGTTTTGGAACGATGTGAGGGGAATGAGAAAGGAAGAGATTCCAATCACACACTTACCACCATCACCCCTCAGTCCCCCTGGAAGACGTTGAGAAGAAGCAGCAGCAGCAGCAGCAGTTCTTCTGGTTGGCAGGCCAGCCGGCTTATCGATTGTGGCTTGTTGAGCAGTTCCTCTCTCTCTCTCTGATGGTGGCGATGGCGGACCAGCCCTTACATTCAACCGCAACATTATCAATTAACATAACCACAGCATGCGATAAATGCGTGCAGCAGCAGCAGCAACAGCAGTGGCCTCGTACCAACGCTTTCACTGGGTGTGGTGTTATCCTTTGAACCTCAAATCAGGATCATAATCTGCTACCCCTCCTGCCTCACTGCCTTCCTCGTTAGTCTCACACCATAAAATCCGCTCTCCTTTCTCTCTCTCTTTTGTCTCTCACTGGCCGCGTGTACGCGAGCAGCATGCATGCTTTGGATTGCCGTTTTGGGTTCGCCATTTGGTACTTCAGAGGAACTGGAGGGTGCGTGGCGGCAAAGGATACACACATACGGAGGAGGAGTGAAGGAAGCTGGAGGGTTTTTCTTTCATTAGCCTCATTAACTCCTGCTTCCGAAGCACAAACGAGCGCCCGGAGATCTCGACCACATTTAGCCCCCCGTTCATGTGTCGTGTGTACACCGTAATGAAGGCCTCGACCGATTCGGCATGACCACCGGAAGTATGGAGAGCTTTAGCCCAACATACGCTCTGCTTCCGGAACCCAGGCAGTACCGGATCGGACCGGCAAAGAACAACAACAAACGGCGAGGGTTCCGGGTCGTTACCGGGTCCGGGTCCGGTGGCCACTTTCATGGCACGTTCATTATTTCTAATAAAACAATTGGAGCAACTGAATTAAATTTTATTTATTGTTATTATCGCTTAATTCTGTTTTCGCTTTATCTTATCCTGGCCATTGCCCAAAAACGGGCCACGGGTTCTGTCGGTGGACACACATTATGCGGGGAAGGAAGGAGAGTAAGGGGGACTTATATTGTGCCGAATCGGTTGGAAGCTGCACGAACAGTGTGCCATGGTGTGGTGTCAGTGCTTTTATACGACGATGGCAATAGTAGGCGATGCGAGGTCAGGTAGACCTCATGACCGAGTGGCCCCGGGAGGAGCTGAGCGTTTATTGCTTAACCAGCATGATTCTTGGGGAGCTGCTGTGCTAAATACCATTTTGCAACGTAGGTTTTTTGGGTTATAATCGAATCTTTTTGGAACAAAAAGTGTCAATCGTTGGTTGAATTCCGAGGAAAATAAGTTGCCTTTCGTTCGAGAAATCCTCGAGTTCTAATAAGCCACCGAAAGTCGAAAGTCAGCTCGTCAGGTCGGTCACAAAATTTGCCTCTCCGCCGCTCTCTTGTCAACTTAACGACAGCCGTAAAATCACTTAGCTCCGCTTTTGAAAAAGAAATCCGAACCGGATTGACGGTACTCCATTCACAGGACCAGGCCAGGCCAGGAATAATCCGCACACCCAGCGAGAGAGAGTGCCGGTCTTGTCTGCGCGATTCAACGCCGTTCCTGCCGTTCTGCTTCATCCTGCACCAAGCGATTGTTCTCATTCTTTCGTTCTGCTTTCCTTCTTCCATATCCTGCACTCAATGGCGACGACGACGACGACGATGAAACAGCTACGAACAGGGCCTGGAGGACTACGATGAGGCGGCGGACCGGGCCGAGCGTGAACAGCAGCAGCTGCAGCAGCAGGAACAGGAGCAGAGCCTCCAGCAGCAGTACAGTGGCATGGTGAAACCGATGCTGACATTATTTAATGTGATAAGCACCGTTTTATCGTCCGGAAGATCGATGCGCGCGATGGAACCTCCCCGCACCGATGGTGGCAATAAAAATGTGAACGGCACGTTTGGCGGCAAATCAACAAGCGTTGCGGATGGCACGAGCGACACCAACACCACCACTGCCGCCGATGGCGCACATAATGAAAATGGTAATGAATATTTCGAATGCTTAGCATATTTCCCGAATGCGGCACTCCGCATTCCGGAACCGAGTGGCGGGTAGGATCAGGCCGAGCCTGCTCTCGGTACAAACTAGTGTGTATTAGTGACCTCCCCCCGGAGGCGGGCCAAGGTCTCTCTGTTGGCGTTTTTTTATCGTCGAGGAACGTTGCTCTATCTAATGTTGGAGGCAT
>NC_064877.1:87300646-87328146 GCF_943734665.1 Anopheles aquasalis
AAAACAGGTTTTTGAATAGTAAAGGTTTGTCAAGAACCTCCGGGAACACCGGAACACTGGGTACCGGCCCGGAACAGCAGCAACAGCAGCAGCAGCAGAAAGGGAAAAAGAGAGAGTGAGAGATCTAACGCAAAAGAGTAACGCTGTTGTAGCGCAGCGCAAGAAATTAATTTGATTTTTAATTGGTTTTATAATCGAACCGAACACAAACAATCGAAACCCGAAGCGAAAAGGGAAAGGGGGTGTGTATGGAGATGGTAGGACACAAAAAAAAAAATACACGCGACCGTTCTGCCTGTGGTGCTCTCGGTGAAAGTAATGAAGTAATAACGATTCATCAGCTTCAAACTCGCGCAACGGCGCAAAGGACTACGCGGTGTACCCGCGGTCTACTGCACGGTTCCGATCGTGACGAGCTCTGGTTCGATCTGATGAAAGAGTTTTAATTATTCTCTTGGTGCGGCGTTCGCGAGCTTCCGTGGCGTGGTATGTTTTGAGATTTTTCGGAATCACGGCTCGCGCTCGAACACCCGAGGAATCCATCCGCTTCCATCGATGATAGACCACGACCACGGTGTTGTTCGCGTTTAGAATCCGAAAAACATTCGCTGTAAACAATTAGAACCGTTGGTGGGTGCGAGCTAATTGAATTCAAAACGAGATTGAAGTTGGTGGTAAATGAGTGTGACACGTGTTTCTTCGTGGTAGTGGCGCACTCTTTCCGTGCTCGTGGCTGACGATAAGAAATCTGGAGCGCGGGAGTGTGCGATAATTTATTTTAATCTAGCGCAAAACTTCACTTCGCCATTCCTGTCCCGTGGGGCACGTAATGAGTTTCATCGTGGACTGGCGGCGTGGGTTTATAATTTATTATTGGCCCCCTCTCCATGGATGGATCCAATCGATCGCGTTCGAGACCGGGAAGCAAGCGTTCGTGTCGATCGTTCGCCGGCGAACGGGAACGGCGTTTTTGGCTGTCAAGAGATAGCCACGGTATCTTCGCAAAGTTGGATATCAACCGCAGCATCGTCGTCGTCGTCGTCACCGTTGCGCTGGGATGTTTGTGCAATCAGCTTGACTTTTCAATTAATCAAAAACCTTGTTAAGTCAGGCGACGCCACCTTCACCGCCACGGGAACGGGCGCCTTCATGCGCGTAATAAGTGAATTGGATTAAAAATTCGCACCCTCGTCAACTGCCGAGTCGCCGGGTAAGGGGAGGACAGGACGGAAGGAGTTCCTTGACAGAAAACTTTGCCACCAACGGCAGCAACCACAGCAACCTAGCAACGGGCCAGCTTGTTTATGGGCTCGATGGTGTTTGGTTTTCCTTCGTTTTTTTTTTCGTTTCGTTTCATTTTGTTGCGTCTTCCAGGACAGTTGGTCCTGACAGTGACAGTGCAGCCCGCGATGGAGGGCGCAAACATCGCGAATGCCACGACGATGATGATGACAACGGCGACACCGTCGATGGGGGACGATAATGATGATGATGTGATGGGCCCAACAAATTGAATCCTCCTTGGCGTTCGACCCCTAAATATGATGGCTAAATTTATGCTTTTAATCACTTGCGATAGTCACGTGAGTTAGGCGTCGTTGACGTCATCGAGGAATAGGCCACACATGGAGTGAGACGATTTGTGCAACCGATGGGAGATCCCAGGAATGTCGAAATGGAGGAAAGCAGACAGCAAGGATTAATATTTGTGATGCTGCTGGGCCTTCCTGCCACCGTCTCTGTTCCGTTTTTCCTCCCTGGGAAAACGAACGCAAACAGAATCCTTGCTCGGAAGAAACTGGGGATCAGAATCAACATTTACTGGAGAAGGAATGCCGTAGAGTGACCGTTGGTGGTGGTGCTGGTGATGAAGGAGTCCAGTGCGACCGACCGAGAGTCTATCCGTTAACTATTTACACAGTCAACATCCGGCCGAGCTCTGAACGAGCTCTAGCTACAATTTATGACTTCTCCAACTATGGACCCGGCCCTAGACGGTCCATATAGCCTGCAGCTTGGCGGCGCAATGGCATTTGAACGCTGTCTCGAACGTTGTTATTATCTGTTGGTATAGCCTTCAACTTCGGCCAATATTTTGTCCACAAACGACGTGCCCCAGCACTCCGAACGATGACATTTAGCCGCGGGCTGGTGGATTCTCGTTGCTTCCCTTGCAACGTACCTGTCATTAGAATTCGCTTCGGAAGTCCTTAGGTTTCAATGAATCATCTGCCAGCGAATGCCAGTAAGCGCAGAGATACGCTTCTTCTTCTGTCGACGACGCGTATCGAGTTAAGGAACTCTCATTACGTAGATATGCATATTCCGCCCTCGGCAGGGGAGGGAAAAGTAAACATTCGCACACACCCATCTCCCGGAATACCGGACGTCGTTACTCGAGTTGGCGGAACAATTGTGTGCAAAAGTATGTTAATTGTCACGGTTTGATGGCAGCCGAAATTGAGATGAAAATTTGATTGCCGTGCAACAACCGGCCAACGGAGGCTGATGCCGCTTCAACGCAGGCGGAGAGAAGAGGATGACGGCAACGATGATGATGACGATGCGCAAATCATTCGCAAATTCCCCTGATTCCGAATTTAACTCTCGGTCAACAGGCGACCACCGAAAGCTCACGGTAGATTTGTGTCAATGTCAAGAGGGCCACAGGGCAGAAACTAATTTCCCGTAAATCCGGAATGCAACATCAGTGGCTGTCCGTTAGATTTAATCCCCTATGACCTTCGGGGGCATTTACTGGTTGACAGGAGCATTGGAGAAGACTCCATTCGGAAGGATTTGAGTAGCTGTATTGACGGAATGCTGCAATTGTTAAGGGAGCTAAAGTTAATTTCGTTATCAAAAAGTCTTATTTTTGACGATTTTTTGTGAAGAAATCATTCCATTTTATTTTGTCAAGTGAATTTCATATTGAAATATAACATTTCAAGAATATTTGGTTGCATTTTGGGGAAGATTTCTTGAAAAAGTGATCACACTATGATGGCTTTTCGAGCAAGTAGCAACAATACAGCACTTGAGACTTGTATGTAGCACAGATTTTCTTTAGTTTTATCAGTTTTCCTTGGATTAATAAAAAAAATCCCCGTATTCCGGCGAGGGAAAATATTTAAAAAATAAATAAAGTTTCAAATAAATAAATACTGTAGCCCCATAAAGTTACCGTTCCGATTCAGTTGTGATAATATGAAGATACGACCACAACTATAATAGTTTCCTGGTCAACTTTTCTGAGTTGTGCCATACTAAAGCCACGACCTTCTTATGTTAGAATTCGGATATCAGAATTAGAAATGTCACCATTAATTTAACGAGAGGAATGTGCATCAAAGTAGCCTACCTAAACGGTAAACGGTCTGTACTTAGAAGCAATTATTGAAGAATTTAGCCAACCAATTGCGTGGAATGCTCTTCAGGGGCCCGGAATGGGCGAACACGTGCCCATGGGAGATAGGATAACGGCAGCTACCTCCTGGACCTGGGCAGCAGCTTATTGGGTCTCAGAGCACCAAGTCGTTATGACAGCCGTACCATAATGCCTGCGTTAGCTTCCGACCGACCTCCCATGCGAATGAAGAAACGGGAAACGGAACACAAACACCTCCACCATGTCAGAGTGGTCGGTTGTTGGAGGAGGAGTTGGAAGGCAGAGCTTCGATTGTTTAGTCAGCAGCACCTTACGCATTAAGCGGTTTCTGCGGGTGTTCCAGAACGTCCGGAGCTCAGCTCTGGCAGAGGGAACCGCAAAATACCAACGATTCAATATCGGTCTACCGACTCCCCTCGGACCGCGCCTCATTGACAAGAGACCACCATCCCGCTTCGCTGTCTCTCAGCAGGGTCTCAGCCTGCCCTCGGTCTCGATCGGTGTCGTGTTTTCATCTCATTTTTTCCTTCCTCATCCTCGTCGCTGTTGCTGGTGTTGCCCTTTGTTGTAGTTTGCGGTGTAATCGGCTTACGCCAGACAGGCAATTCCTCAACGGCGGCCAATGCAAACCGAAGCATAAATCAACCGGACCATCGAAGCTCCGGTTGGGGCATCGGGGGTGGTGAACTCCACGCTAGCACCACCCATCATCGGTACCATCTCGCCATCTTACTGGACAAAAGCAGCAACACGGCAGAGACCACGGGGGGAAGGCCAAGACGTTGGCGTGAGCAACGACGATGATGTGCAATCATTCTGCATCAGATAAGCAGTTTTACAACAATGGAATACGCTGTGGGTAAGAATGCTGGGAATAAATTAACCTCCAGGTGGCGGGAATATTACGGGATCTGGTCAGTGGAGCAGCATCGGTCGTGGTGCCCAGAGCAGCTAGATATGAAACGGATATGTTGATGAGCTTGTTGTGATAAGATGTGTGGCGCTGCTCCAGAAGAAGCCAACGGGAATGCAACGGTCCCGGTCGTGATCGTGACGTGATGGTGTCACCCACTGTTGGCTAACGGGACTCCTCCGCCGGGAGTGTGCTTGGTGTGCGTAAAATGAGGTTGCTGGTGTGAAGAAAAGGTTTTCTGTAAAAAAAAGGCCGGCATATTCTAGTGGAGTGTCGTGCGCGTTCTAAATGGGCAGCCAGCGATCTGATGGGCCATTAAAAACCTCACTTGAACCTGTGTCGACTAGATCTGCTTCTTCATTTCATAATTCACTTTTCGATATGTTTCCTGATGTCGCAATCCTCCGGTGGGTGTAATTCTGTGTCTCGTTTCGATGATGTGACTCCAACTGTAACTCAAAAAAAAAAAATCGAATTGTTGGCCCAACAACTTGCCAGAACATTGGCCAACTGTGATGCTCACGCTTTTCGCGCGTTCGCGCTCTTGCATAACCAGCTTGCTTTGCATCATCACCATCCATCATCAGAGCAATGATCAGCGTAATCATCGTTATCCTCAGACGCCCCTGCGCGGGACATGCATCCACATGCTGAAGGCGCCTTCTCGACAATTCATTTCTCACTCTCTCTCTCTCTCTAACTCTCCCCAAGGGAACACCATTGATGCAGTTGCTTGCCGCTGGCTTCACAGATTCGCGTCTTGCAATGAGACGATCCTTCCAATGGTCTTACCCAAGGCTCCAGTACCCATGGGGACTCTTTTGCTCGCGACTCCAAGTACTTGAAAGTGAACGCACCAACGAGATGGAACGAGTATCGTGTCTGTCTTGGTGGTGGTCTCATTTCGCTTCCATTTTTCCGCCTGGCTTCACACCTTTCCTGTGGCAAGCGTGGTCCCGGTTGGCGTGGTGGTTGTTTGTCGTATTGTCTGTCGCGCGGGCGCGCTCAAGTGTTGTCTGTGGCCGTGGCCATGGCCATCACCGCGCGATTATGCAAGGAACTAGCGGTGTTCGCACTTCTTGATACAATACTTCACTCCTCTTCTGCGAGAGTGCACGCACCAGCGGAAGCCGGAGCGGTTCGTCGATGACGATGAAGACACGATTTGAGAGAGGAGCAGCTACGGACGCACACATGCACGCACGTGCGCTTAATCACTTACTGCGAGCATAGGAAGCAGTTCTCGGGGTTTACAGCAGCAGGTCGCAATGGAACGGAAACGTGATCTATCGTCGGTGGCTTCCGGTGGATCGATAGAGGGTTCCCTGGACGACCGAAGAAGAGGCGAGGTCGTTGTGCTCGAATGCCTTGCATGGGCGGCTGTTGCTGTTATGGGAATATCTATGCTTCACTGGCTTTATTTTACCTCTCATCATTAGAAGGGAGTACAGGAGGAGGAACCTTCAAGTCATACCATGCTAGTACAATGGACTTGTGATTCGTCGAGATATTCTAGCGTAAGAACCCGTAACGAGCTTATATATGTGATCTGTGGCTGGTGTATGACGATGGAAGATTAAAAATTAACGAACGTCAATCGGTTTATGCGCTTTGAGTTGGTTTGAGCTGACATTCGATTCGTTTGGAGTTCAATGGATCACTAACAATGCTTAAGACAGTTTCTACACACAGCCAAAATTTGGCGGCTAAAGTCAAAAAAAGAGAACTTCATTTTTCCAACATTTTGGAAAAAATAATGGCAGATGGAGACAAATTTACATCTACGGTACGGCGTACACTGGAGTGCAGCATTATGTGTCTGCCGATCAGCTTAAAGCATATTATATTTTTAAAAAAGCTGTTTGCAGGTGTGTTAAAGTTATTTCGCGATGATCCTGTAGTTTTTCTGAAGTTCTTCTTTTCAAGCGTCCCTACACACACCATTATTTTTTTTATATGGAGCTTTTGACTTTTGCCGACAATTTTGACTTTAGCCGCCAAATTTTGGCTGTGTGTAGAAACTGTCTAAGACAAACGTTGCTGCGCTACGTTTCTTACTTTTGCTGCGACTAAACAGCAATGTACCTCTGGTTGTTTGTGAAAACGTTTTGAAGTAATCCTGCGAACAACCCAGAGTGAAAGAATGCAGGATTGAATAATTATGATTACCTCCGCCTTTCGCAACCACATTTATGTTCACGTTTGTGGTTTTACCGTACCGTAATTAAATTTTCGGAGAAAAATCGTGCAGCATTATTTCAATTAAAATTTGTCATCACTCGCCGCTTCCACGAGCTAACGGCTGAAGGAATTGGTAGCTGGTAACGATCAGCCACCTCATTACACGGTGGAATGTAATGGTTCAATGGATTGTGACGCCGCTCGCGATGATAAACTCGAACCCCCTGTCGGCCCCGATGGTCGGGCGTAAAATACAGGAAAATCCATGCGGAACAAATTCATAATTCCATTCCAAATTCCATTCATAAGTTGCGCTGAGGCTTGTAATTAAAAATTACTGCAAATTACAGCAAATAAACTACATGGCCCCCACCCACACACACAGGTGCAAACGGTGAACCGCTTTGTGAAGCGAAAATAATGAGAATATGATCTACACCCCCACCGCTGGCTTGATGTACTTTTCATGCTACCTCAGTTTGGAGGGACAGACGGGAGGAATGGAAGAGTCCAGTGATTCCCACACTATGCCCCTTTTGCGGCTAAAATAAATCGGAACATTACGCGCACCGTGCAAAACCTTCTGCAAATGACGTTCGCCCCAAACTCCGGACTCGTACCCAGGAAAACCGCGACACCCACCAGGGGGAGGTGTCCAGAGGGCAACACCCCAGTATCGGTATCGGTTGCGTAATGGTCACCCAAATGGATGGGTGGAACCACCGCACACATAATAAAGTGCTCAAAGCAACACCGCACCCAACGCTTGGGATCCCCTCATGCAGGAGCATAACTTTCGTGGAAATAATCCTCGATGACGGGCTCGGTGGTGGTGGCTGGGACTGCCTGGGACACCGAACGTTGGACACAAATTTCCTACCCGTTCATGGTGCATGGTGCGAGTATGTTTATGTTTTGCAGACGCCCGGGAACGAGCGTTCGGTTTCGGGTTTTTGGGAGTTCGATTTGCTACGCCTCGCGTACTCGTGGTGGTTGGTCATTTCGCAAAACGGTTGCCCAAGCGTCAGAACTGCGCTCAGGACGAACGTTTGAAGCTTTGGAGCTTAGTGTGAGTGCTGCGTCTATTGCAGTGCCTGCTGTGATGCTGCATTTGATGACGATACGGGTGCGTGTTGCTTGGTAACAGCATCATTTGCAAACCATTCTACCGGAACTTGATTACGATTCTTTCCCAAAAAACGATCAAATATACTTGAAAAGTTGTAGTTTATTATGCCATTTGTAAAAATCATGTATAGGAAGATCATTTTCTAAAACCAAATCATAAAAAGGGGGTCGTTTTTGCTTCGAATCAAAAGACTTTAAGCGACGAACCCGGTTTGATCATTGATCAATCCGTCACCATCATAGTGTTTCTAAATGGGATGCTACAGTTTAACAAAAATCTTCCCCAAAATACAACCAAATATTCTTGAAAGCTTGTAGTTTATTGTGGCATTGACTTGAAAAAGATAACTTGAATGGTTTCTTTACAAAAAATCGTCAAATATGAGCCGTTTTTTTACCCGAATGAATTTCACTGAACCAACTTTAAATCATCTCAACTAGCACCTTCTTTGTGCTACCAGCAACAATCTGTAAAAGCGTGGAAGTTCAACCGCATGTAAATACTTCGCTAACGGTTCATCAAAGCACAATGAATCAGTTGTGACCATTGAATCTCGTGGAGCTCTCAACTTTAATCACAGAATGCCAGTTCCACGAAAACTCACTCTCACACAATCTCACTCACAAACAATTCCAAAAGAATCACTCCCAGTTCTCGTGCAGTAGTCGCGCTAACAGTCCAGAGTCCTCTTTGAACCACAGCACGCTCCGATGGGGTGGGACATGCAGCACAGCAAAAGGTACACCACCGTCACTGCAACTGCATCTCTCCAGGTCAGTTGTGTGCCGCGGCGCACAACATCGCATCGTGGACCATCGCAGCCTCTCTTCAGCAAACATTACCATCGTCGTCGAGTAAACAAGCACATAAACGCTATTTGATGTGCCTTTTAGCTAGAATCCGGTCTCGCGCGCGCTGCTGCATGTTGTGATGTGGTTTGGTTCTCGTTTTTTTTTTCTCTCTCTCGTGTTGCTGTCACTAGACCACCAATCTTTCTTCTTCTTCTTCGGATGACCAGCCACCAGGTCTCGGATGACAATGATGGTTAATGTTCCAGGCGCGACCTCTCCGGGAGGCTCGTCTCGATCGATCGACAACGATCCGAGCCACATAGACGCGGTGTTCGGTTTGGTTGGGCACTAATGGGTTACCGGTGTTGTGGTCAAGCCTTTGCATGCCACACGCGGCGGTGCACGGTGATGATAATGATGTCAGGATTGTCGCCACTCGTGGAGGATCTGATGTGACCGTGCCATCGGGTGACCATTCGGGTCGAGGAAGAAGTAGTAATGGTCACCAATCGGGATGAACGAGAGGAAAAAAAGAGAGAAAAAAAACCTCCACTGAAACCTCCGGCGGGCTGGTCATCACGATGACTCTTTTCCCTTCTGGCAGGCCAGGCGCTTTTGGCTTTTTCGGGGGGGAAAAGGACTCCGGTGGAGGCCACTCACTGCTGCCATAGCTTCTCCGGTATTTATGATGATGGCCTGGCAGGTTGGCCCGGCGGTGAGGCTGAGGAGGCCACCCGTTTTTATGACTCGTTCCCGGCGTGGCCAGCATGGTCCGGTGGTGGTTGGGTGGGGGCCAAAGGACCATTAGTGCGACCAAACTGCAACATTATTCAAGTCCGCTCCTTGCTTCCACCTTCCACAAAACCGTCAATCCGGGGTGGAAAGGATAAAACCGGGGGGGCCAGAGGGTGGTGGTCCTAAAGGTGGCCATCCAATCCACTCCACTCCACTCGAACCGGTGCCCGAGGGCCATGGTTTTATGGAATTCCATTTACGTCCGTCCGAGAAGGCCGAGGAGTCCAGTTCCACCTCCGGCACAATGGGAAGCACCCCCGGGGGTGGGTGTAGTGGGTGGAATGGACAACAACAAAAAAAAAGGGGTGGCCAGACTTGATACGTAACCGAGCGCATCCAGTCCGCGCTGGATTCTCATGCAACTTCGGGAACTCCTGGGCCGCGGACCCTGAGGAGGTCCGTACGACATCCGGGACACACCTTCCCTTCCCCCCCGTTGTCCTTTCTCACTTCCTGTCCGACGGACGGTCGTTTGGTGGCCCCCATATGGCCCCGGTTAGATGTCGGGATGATTTCTTTTCTGGATCGGATTACGAGCTTCATAAAATTTGCAAAATTGTCAACCTGTCCACCACCGCCATCGTCGTCGTCGTTGTCGCTGGTTTTGTGGCTGATGTTTCCGCTGTCCGGAGGTTGTCCGTTCCACGTTCCATTTTTTTTTTCATTGCGGAGCGTGCGATGTCGTCATCGGAACCCACCATAAACCGGATACTTTGGTCATCGTGCACGGTGCAGTCCCGGGCCCCGGGGGTGGCGCAGACCTCTAGGTGGTCTAAATGGTTGGTTTTTTGCTTCTGTTCACCTGGTCTGTGGTGGTTCCAGTTCTGACAGTTCCGGGCGTACAGAACAGTGGAACCGAAAACTCGCGCTACACTGATCCATCATTCAATGTTCAGCTCCGGAAGGTGCATTGTCATATCGTGCACACAGGGCGAGTGGCGTCCCCCGCAGAGGTTCCCACGGATGGGTGCAGTGGTCGGAAAAGAGGGGACTGCTGCTATCATTATGTGCGATAATTGCACAAAAGAAGTTTCAATTGTCACCGTGGCGTCCCTCCCCAGTAGCCGCGTTAGTTTTGTTGAAGTTAAGCTACTATTGACACGAGATAGATGGACCAGTACCGTCCAGGTTCTGGAGCAAACTATCGTTGGTGATAAGCAAACGGACGTGCATAATACATTGTGCCGCTGCGTGGAACATTCCAGCGTGCCGGCGGATGTAGGTTAATGATTGTTGAAACAATGTACTCAAAATAACAAAAGTGTTAAAAAGAAATAGTTTGTTTCAGATGGATGGAATACATTTTTTTAGGGGTATTCAATTGAAAAATGTTTTATGCAATACGTTTGAACAAAATGTGGATTCAATTATTTCATCTTCTTTTTGGTAAGTGCAAATGCCTCTGGACCTCGCAGAACTTCTCTTTTGCCCACCTGATTGACTATCTTTTTTTTTATTTAACTGAAGAACAATACATTAATTTCTACATTTGGATGGATGGTTTCTATTGAGACAATGACCTTAGACCATTCAGAACAGAGCATTAATCTTGGAGAACAATTTGTTCGAAAGAGATTTGTGGGTAGTGTGGCTCCAATTGACGTTAGCAGGCATTTATTTCACGAAGGGTACTTAGTTCTGTCGTTATGACAACGCAAATCTTTGAAAGTTAGTTTGGAGCTTCTTGATTTTGAGCAGCGATTCTGAGAGAGGAGGAAGAAAACAGAAAGCGAATAAATCTGGCGATTGCTAGCTCCTAAATTGTAAGCAATTAGTATAAAAAAGTTTCAAGATTTCTACAATTTTGAAGACAATTTCAACCGGATTTTAATCAGCAACTATTTAAGCTTAACTTCATGGTTGAATGGATGAAAACAGATTCAAACATTTGTTTGTTGCGAACAGTCTCAGCAAACGAAAAATGCATTGTTTTACAGATGCTGGAGTGCAACAAATGATAACGGACTGCCTAAAAACCTTCCACGCGATTTGCTTTGCAGAAAAAAAAAACCACATTTCCAACCACCCTACACCAATGCTAGAACGTGCGAAAGACATTTTACTCGAGAGATTCCCGTTGGACAAAATTAAATAGAACTTAAAATGACATTCCGCGCCCCGCGAACGAGCTGCTGCTCCGGTTGCTGTCGAGAACAAAGACCTAAAGACGCTATTCCATTACTTAATCTGCCGTCTTATCTGCCGAGGGGTCACTTTTACAAGAGGAATTTAATAGCAAAAGAGCTCTGCCATTGGGTTTTTGTAAATTCCTCCAAAGAAAGAAGAGAGAAGAGAGAGAGAGAGAGAGAGAGAGAGAGAGAGAGAGAGAGAGAGAAGCCAACAGCTATCCAGTTCCAAACCATGTCGAGACCTCCTGACTTGCCCGGGATTTGCCCTCGGCTCCAATTAAATTCTGACCTCGTTTAGGAATATCAAATCGAAGATTAATGCTAATTGTTGAGTGTAAAATCACCAAGCAACCTCCCGGGACGCTACGTGATGTTCGCGGGGTGTTCCGCATTTTGCGCATTTTGTGCCTTCGGTTGGCTCGGTAGCTGGAGCTGTACTACCACACCGCTACACCGCTTAATTATCTGTCTTCGCGATCGTTGGCTTTTGCCACTCGGTGGATTTGCGGACGCGAACGCGAACCATTCCGTTGACCGGCGACTGAGAGAAGTGGCATAATGTGATTTTCCCGCTTTGTTGAAAGCAGAAGCACCAACTACCGTCAGAGATGCTCCTTCTGCTGCTGCTGCTGCTTCTGCTCGAAGATTTACGTTCGCTTATCATTGGCTCGCCTCGTCGCTCGTTAGCATATGCTCGAGTGGTGGACAGGCATCGCTTGGCTCGGTGCTGGATGCCACTCCGAAAACCGTACAGCATCTTGACGGCTTCCATCCCGAGTGCCAGCTGGTTGAGCTCGCTGATCGATGATCGGGTCGGGCTTCGGTGGCTGTGGAGTTCAAGATCATGCTGCCAACAACCTTTCCCTGGGAGCCCTCTCTTCTCACCACCTTCCTCTTCTTCTTCTTGATGATCGCTTCGTTCGAGCGATGACCGGCGTTGCGAATGGATTAGAGGCTCGCTGGGAATGGCGCCTCCAGTGGCACGTGTTGGTGTGCGAATGGAAAAATCAAAAGGAAAAAAATCTGCTCGCGATGTGAGCGTCACGATCTGGGGGGATGAAAATGGATTCGCTGGGAGTCGTTCCATACTGTGTACTGGTTGGCCAGCGGCACCAGTTCCTTCACTCATACTCCATCGACGACTCACACAACTCCGTGGCCGACGCGAAATGATCGTGCACAGAGAACGAGGAGGAGGTATCTCTATGCTTTCAGCCTCCGGCATAGCGTGCAGCGTGATCTTCGCAGTGAACCAGCCGGAAACGAAAAAGTCAACGAACGACGGTGTTGTGGTGAAGAGCAACTGCAGAGCTTCTAGGTTGAAAAGCGTTGACAATCTGGATGGTTTCACGGTTTTAAATGGGATTTAGATATCGGAAAATGTGCTGTTTTCATTAGAGATACAACAAATAGTGACACACTTTAAAGGAGATTCCATAATGGACGCCATTTTTGGTTGTTGTTTGATTGGAAAAACTGGAAATCAAATTCCAATTAAACGCACACGCCATAAAGACGCCTTTCGAATGTAGAATAGCATTTAATGGAGCTGCTCGCTGGAAATTCAACGAAAACTCGGGGAAAAATGCTTTGACCTCGAACACCTCGATTTCAAAACATCAAAATGCTTGTCCCAGAAAACGTGTGGCTCTGTTTCGCTTCCTCGATCGCCACCGAAAAACGCCTATTTGATGAGACAATGAGTATCGCTCTCAATTTAACCAAATTTTGTTTCAACAAAAAACACACTCGACCACAATTTGGGCAATTGTGGAACGATCGCGAGAGGAGGTGAGGAATGGTCGCGGAGGTGTGTCCGGTATTGTGGGTGGAAAGGAAAACGCAATCATGCTGGCTCCGTGGCTGGTGATGCGATCACCCAATTCCCAAGCATTCGCATACAGAGACGCACACTCAGCAGTGCGTTCCATAAACCTGGGAATGACGATGGATGGGAAGATGCTCAACGCCAACGACGACGACGACGCCTTCGACGCACAGGAAATGAGGCGACGAACCTGCGGCCCCCCTCCGCCCATCCGAGGCTTTTTTGGGCTCAGCAACAGCAAACACGCACACAGACGGCCAGAGACAGACCGAACCACAAACACCGACCACCGAATCACGTCACGATCGACACCGTTTTCTGGCCTCCGGAATGGCCAAGGGGTGCGCCAAGGGAAGAGAGAGGAAGTTTGTTGATCTTCCCCGTTCGCGGCGCGTCTTCAGGAGATCCTCGCACAGCCGAAGACGAACGAAGCAGAGGAGAAGCGAAACTCGAGAAGAAAGAGAAGCGAGAGAGAGAGAGAGAGAGAGAGAGAGAGAGAGAGAAGGCGTGAAACCGGTGGCCACCGTACCGAAGGGGTTGAAGCACGATCGTGCGGCTCCGCGTCATCGTGGAAGCGATCTTGAACTTGGGCGAGCTTTTCCGCCGCGATCGCCCGCTCACGATCGCCAGTTTGCAGCTGGTTGTCGTCTTACGAAGGTTGGTATCTTGGCCCCGGTCCCGGTTGCACTCCGGTAACGTCGTCGACCACGACGCCGTTGACGATGACGACGACGACGACGACGATTCTCAATCTCCGGTGTAACGGTGCTTAGTGATTGTCTTGTTCTTGCTCGGTGCTTCTCTCTCTCTTTCTCTCTGTCGTGTACGTGCGCGCCCTTTCTTGGGGCGGATGCCCTTTGCTATCGCTAGAGCAGGGGTTTAAGTGGGTCCGGGGGTTGCTTTCAGAAGGGTCGATAGGGCCGAGAGAGAGATTGCGGTCCAGAATTGTTGTTGTGGTTATGTGGTGTGGTGTGGCGTGCAGCGGGTTTTTGGTGAGAAGCAACGGTATCTCTGGGCAACGGCAGCAGCAGCAGCATGCTTGGATGCAGCATCTGGATTCGGTTCGCTGCAGCGAACTGTGTAGCGTGCGTGAAAGTGCATTCTGGGTATTGGTGGCAGAAGAAGAACCGTTCTGTTCCGTTCCGTTCCGTTCCGTTCTGTGGTTGAAGAAAGTTGTGGCTTAATCCACTCTCCGGTGGAGCATTCGATCCGGTACCATCCATGAGTCGTAGCAGCAGCAGCATTCTTGGGAGGAAACTCGTTTTACGTCGCAAACCAGCGAGCTGTACAGTTCTCGATTCTTGATCTGGAGGATTTTAGCTGCTAAAGAGTGTGGAAGAAGCATAAAGTGAAGCGGAGCGGTACGTGCTGGAGAAGCACAAAACATCTTTCGCACCGAAACAACGCGAGATATTGTCTCTGACGTCGAATCAACCTCGCAACCTCCTCCGAGGAAATGTGTTCCACCGGGGGTTTCCTTTTTACGACAGGAAGTGTGCTCCGGTGGTGCTCTAGTGCTTTGCGTGTGACCCGGCCACCCGAAAAAGGACTGTGAATGTAAAGAACGGAATGGAAATTATGGTTGGTTGAAAGCTTCTTCGCTCCAGCCGCACGCACTCGCGCCCACAGACGTCACCGTTCGTTTGTCACGCATTCCGCGACGACGTGAAGAGTTGAACGCGGGTTGTACGGGAACGCCAAGTGTCATCATTACGCCGACGGGACAGTGTGTGATCTTTACTAAACGAGCCGGAATGTCATAAATGATGCAAAAAGTGAGGTTATGTGGTATTCTCCAAGAGAAGTAGTCGCAGCAGTAGCAGGGACGAGAACGCATTAACGGGGTTGCTGGCAGGCAGGCCGGCAGGAATGGAGGAGGAGCGAGGCCACGCAAAGAAAGTACAAAAGTGGCCACGATAATGGCGCAATGGTTTGCTGCAGAGTGAGTGGAAGCATAACGAAACGGCACCAAGGTGGATTTTGGTTTCGTGTGGGGCCCCGTGTCCCCTTCTCGGTGCCTGGGTCCTCCTGGAGCGTGCACACACCAGGGATTGTAAGAGGCATCGCCATGGCAAGCATGCCGCCCGGGCAGGATACTCTAATGATGGAGCCCGGTGGGTTTTCTCCGGCGGGAATTTGGAAACGTATCGCCGAGTACCAGATGATGGCAAAATGGCCAACGCTGGGATGCTAATGTTGTAACCCGGGCAACGGGACGGTGGTGGTCCATTGTTGTTGGCGATGACGGCGACGAGTGGCGCTTCAGAGTTTTTGGTGGTGCTAGAGGACCATTTCCAACTTGTTGTGCCCTCGTGAAGGCAGAGCACGTACACGGTACACGATTGTGGAAAAGGGGGGGGGAGGGGCGGGTGAATATCAGTTACGCGGTGCGCAAAGCGACGAATCTTCGGTTTGGGTTTTTTCTGATGCCGGTTCCACCGAATCCGCTCCTCGCAGAAAAGGAAATAAAACTTTTTTCCCTTCTTCTCTCTCTCTGCTCTCTCTGCTCTCTCTCTCTCTCTCATTCTGCCTGTGTGGCGGGAAAGGTTAATTTAAATATCAAAGGAATCCAACCGAGAATCGTCGGAAGTTCCATTACAATTCGTTTCGTTCCCGGGATTCGGTTCAGCCTCTCGGTTCGTCAATTCCATTCCACGCGCGCCAGCAGCAGATTGCGCTCTCCGATGGACGTGGTTCGCTTGCTGGAGGGCCACGCACCTCGTTCTAGTGCCTGGTTCGAGTTGTTGTTGTCGTCGTCGTTCTCGGCGTCTAGATTGGTTTCGCGCGGATGCTTTGATGCTGCGAACCACTCGAGACTCGTCCGTAGACTTTACCATTCCGTGGCACATTCAGGTGCCATTTGGGACATTCCCGGGGGGTTTTTTTTTTGGAGGCAAAGTGGATCCGTGGAGTAACCTGGAAGCAACGCGAGAATTCAGGGCGCATCATGAACGAGCAGATTGTTTGGATTTTCTTCCTCTGTGGCACTGGTGGTGTAGTCGTAGTCCCGGGAAACCGTTGGTTAGTTACCGTGCAAAACACTCACGTGCACTGGCACAAACACAGCCCAGAGAGCACACTTGGATGCTGAAGCTCAAAAGCCGATCCGAACCAAATCAGACCGGTGGCGTATGTTGGGCAATCATGGTGGCCACGATCTGCCAGCCCACAACTGGCTGCTGGTACCAACCAAGGCTCTGGTAATGGAGCTCTGTAGCGAAGGAGTAAATTCGGAAGAAAAGACTGGCTTCTCAATCAACATGCAACAGTTATCGGACGGAGGGTGGATAGCACAATGGGATCAAGCGAGCTTAACTTGCTTGATGCTCTCTTTCTCTCTGGGTTGGATTACGGACGTTAAGAACCACTCATCCGGAAGATCCGTAATTCGAGAGCAGAAGGCTTGTGAAAGTGATCCATCCAGGGCGCCAGAGTGATGATGCCTTTAACATTTCGGAGAACCATCTGCTACTGAACTGTTGCACGGGATACACCGATCTGATACCCACCTTTGATAGGCCTTTGTAATTAGAGCACTAAGTGTTGGGTATTGTTTCCAAAGATGGCTCGTGCGTCCACCATAATTTACACAAGAATGCCGTGTTGCTCAACTTGCCAGCCTCGTTTGCAATAATCAGATTCACGCTAAGTGAAGCATTTGCTTCTCTCATTGTCGAGTGCCTTTCATCATGTTCCGTAAGCTCCTCTGTTCTTATAGGTGACAGCAGCAGCAAGTTAAAGGAAAGGACACAAAAGGGATAGATGTGTAAAATGTTGTTTCAAATTGTGTGCCCTGCAAGCCAACTGCAACCGTGCGACTGCTTTTGTCAGCACTGATGAGTCGGAGTTGCATACCGCAGACCAAACATCATGCTGTCGATGCTTTACCAAGAGCTTGAAGTTAAAATGAACATACTGCATCATCGTGGCGCAGGAGGAGGGCCTCTAGAGCGTTGGCTTGTCATCTGTTTGCCCGTTTCGGTTCAGTCTCCTGTAAAGCTATGGTTTTGGTTGGACTGCTTGAGTTCTGTAGTTTTACATCGAAACACATACGCTTCGGGCACTGCTGCTTCTGCCACAACTCTTGTGAACGTTCTCTGGTTCACACCAGACACTACGGTCTGTTGGTGTTACATTCTCCGGTACCAGTTTCGACGAATACTTCTCTCGGATGCAAAGAGATACCGTGACTCCGTCGAATGCATCGTTCTGTAGGGCTTTTGATCTTCCAGCTTCCAGCGAATCGTGATCGTGCTGGTGCCACAGTGCGCCATGCCCATGCATCATGCACACAGGATATCAATTAGAGGGGAAAACACTCATTTTCGGCCACCGAGCTTCATGCTCGTTTTGGGCGTCATCACCCTTATGGATGTTGGTTGCATTTGCTGTAAGCAACACGTTCAGCGGGTGCTTCTGACTCACGTGTAGCCGATGACAGTGGCAAACGACTTCAACCCGAAGCGAAATGTGAAGCTCATATGCTGGTTTTACAAGAACCTAGAAAGCGTTCGTTTCGCTCGCATCAATTCACGCGCAATCGTGCAAAGAATGTGTTCGCGACAGAAAGTGTCGTTCTTCTACCTCCCCGTTTGTTCCACTCGCACCTTGTGGTCGACTTCGACGATTCCGACGAATGGAGACCATATTGGTTGCCGTTGGCCTGACTGGCTAGCGGGAAAACCTGGAGTAAAACGCAAGTTATTGTCTAAGGCACAAAGACTTGTTGCGGCCTGGCGGGAATAAAATTAGAGCAAGACATTACTTTCCACCCCATTGAAGCTGGTGGCTGAGGTGGTTACGTGGGGGGGGGGGGGGGGGTCTGGGGCGCTCTAACAACCACAAAACACCAACCAACGGTCCCAGACGATCCATTTTCCCATAAACTGCACGCCACATTTTCCCTCGCTCTGTCCGTCCCGGCGGTCCACGGTCCTCGGTCCGTCGACCGATGTTTGTTTAGCGCGCTGCTCCAATTCCCGAGACGTCGAGGAACTCGCGGGAGCGCAGGCATTAACAGGAAAACTGGGGAGGGGAAGGAGGCTAGAAAAGAAAAAAAAGCAACATGGAGCTTTTATTCAACTGGAACTGCGGAGCTGGAAGCGTGCTGGCTTGGTTGCTTGGTGGTGGATTGTGCCTTTTGATTGCTCCAATACACAGTTCATCTTTCGCTCCGGATGACAACGTCCAGCACCTTGGCACCCTTCTCCTCCGTTCTCCTTTCCAAGCAGCCAGCATTTGAATTGGTTCCGCCGTTGTTGTTGTTGTTGCTCACTGAGCAGCTGTCCCGAACAGCTACACCGGTAATACATTTTGCAAACTCACAAACCCCTTTGCCGGATTGGCCGGATGGAGGGGCAGTCGCCGCTGTGGGCACTACTTTGTGGGCAGAAGCAGAAGCATGGAACAGAACAGTCCGATTTCCGGCCACCGAGTAAACTTCAATCGGAACTTTGTGAATCCCCGGAACCGAGCTATCCGCCAGGTTGCAACTGCTTCCTGCAAGGATAATCCTTCGACGGCTTAGTGCAGTTGCATGTGCACCAGTTCTCAGTCGAAGTTAGAAACAAACAATGTTGCTAATAGTTTATTAATGTAATTAACTTAAGCAGACAAAGTCCGATTGGAGAGAGAGAGAGAGCCCTACTGCTGTCTGGTCGCCATTTCGCTTCCGATAAGTCTCCAAACCGGCACTGCGCTGCGATCTCTCGGCTCCAGGAAATGGAAACCGGTTCCCCCCGGGATGAACTACATCCACACAAACACAATCCGGTGCCGAATCCAGGCGACAGACCAGCGGAGGTCGGTCACGCGACCAGATGACTGGCAATCCTGTTCCAAGAATTGCCACACAGTCCACTCTCCCGCTGTGCGCACGGATACTTCCGCTGAATGGTGCCAGTACTACTGGTACTTTCACTCGCCTCCCTCCCCCGGTTCTGTTGTATGTCGCCACGATAATGAAATGGAATGTACATTTGGCGAGGCGTCTGAGGGGGTGGCAGTTCTTTTCGCCTGTTTGTGTTTATTTCGCGCCCGGTCTGGTCTGGCCTGGAACTGGATTTTGAAGATTCACTCTTGGTGGACGAGTTTTTACTTTTTCTGTGCCGGCGGGGCAACTAGTTTCTGGAGGTCGCAAGCGGTCCGGTTTTTGAAGGTTGCTGAAGGATAACGTGGAGTGCCTGGGAGATGTGAGCATGAATGGGCTCTTAACATAATCTAAGAGTCAGACTTCTAAGCTCAAAGTCTTTACGGGAACAAAGTGACTCAACGTTGAACACTGTGAATGGGGATACATTAAGAAATCGGAGTCTGGACATCTTACTAGAAAGGCGATACTTCAAAAACGGAAAATGTGTATGTCGGTTGCATGGTGGCATCGGGACTGAATGCAAGTCCTAGGGCATTGGCAGCAGCAGTGTCGCCAGTCGTGCGCCCGCCATCGTCATCATCATCATCATCAAAGTAGCCCAGACATAATGGCACGCCGCTATGGGGGGCACCATGCACAGAGCGTCGCCATCTACGCGACAAACCCATAAACCGGTTTCCACTGGTTGCTTCGTTCGTTCGCTCGCTCGCTCGCTCGCAGATGATCGATGATCTAAGGAGACCGGTTGATTTGTGGCACACAACCCAGAACCCAGAGGATGCAGACATCGAACCGGCCTTTTTGGGGGGGCCGAGGCGGGGGCAAAGGGAACAAAAGGAAACGACAAGCCAGAGGGTGCCATCCTCTCCGATGTCTTTTCCGAGTTATGCTCCACAGTTTTGCGGCTGTTTGGCGGATGGAGGGGAGGGCGGTTCTAGGATGACAACTATTAAAAGATAGACAGACGAAGCGATATTAATCACTCGCCTTCTCACCATCTCATCTACGACATCATCATCATCATCAGCAGCAGCATGAACAACAGCAAATGTGTTTCGTCTCGAGGTTGTGTGGTACGCTCCGGACTCTTACCGATGGACGAACGAACGGACGCATCTGCATCTCATTGAGGTCAGCTTTCCCATCCAGACCAGTGCGGTGCGACGTTCATTAAGCTACACTTCACCTCGATAAAAGGGCAGGATTTAATTTCCGTCCCGTCTCGTGGCCATCTCGTGGTCTCGTTATGTCAAGAATTTCAATCACAGTTTCACTCTAGCTGGTGGCGTGTAGTGTTTTCTTTTCTTTCATCTTCCTTTCTATGTTGTGCCATTCTGGCGTCCCGGACAGTTGCAAAGTCATGCGAGCCAAAATGTTTGTTGGTTGTGGCTGGGAAAGCAAGATGAGTAACGTTTTGAGTGTGCTCGTCATCATCAGCCCCCTTCCCGGGGCCACCGGTGATCGGAGGGTTAAAATGCAGTTTGCTGGCTGCTTTCTTGGAGAGCTTCCGCCAGGTGAAAGCGTCTGTAATTATTTGACGCGCCGCGCGGCTCATGTCGCGTGATGATAGAGGACCGTCTGATGTGTGAATTATGACCCACGCACACAAGCACACAAGTAGGTCTCCAGTTCGGTCACCTTAATTGATGATTTGAATTTGATGGACCACGGTCAATGATGATCTACTATCAATAATTGTGGCTTGCGGTTTTGTCGGGCCATTGCCGCTGCTTCAAGACAAATATTTACTCACCACCGCATTTGATGATCTAAATTGTGTGGCCGGAACTCGAAATTGAACTGACTCATTAAAGGGGGACGGACGATTGTGCTCACTGTCACCACCAGAAACCGATCTAATGCTTAAATCATGCTCTGTGGGTGGAATTTGGGCGTGCGGTTGAATGATTTGGAGCGCGTTTCGCGTGACAAACAAAGGCGGGAAAGAGGCACTTCTGCTACTAGAAAGTCATGAGCTACTTGATTGAATTGCTATCAAAACATTGACTCGCTGTTGAAGGGCACAATCGGATGCGCAATTATCGTGGCCACTGTCACAAAATGAAGTTCTTTGATCCTCAACTCAACTCAACTTGGTGTGGCTCCCGGTTCTCTAATTAGGAGGAAAAAGTAGGAAATAAACCACGGGAAACACACGTTTTCACACGGCCCTGTGGCTGTGGTCCGGCAGTTTTCCCGGAGAAACACGCCACTGACCAACTGCCACGATTGCGATGGCCCCAACCGGTGCGAGTGGGCTCGCGATGAGCTTGAGTCACACGCAACGGTTGGAAAATGTGTCACACAGTGTCACCGCGGATGGTCGGGAACGGAACGGAACGGGACGGGTTTGTCATGCTGCGTTGAATCTCATTGTTCTGGTAACCTGCTTTCCGCGTTCCCGTGCCGTGCCACGGCGTGGACACTTTGTATCGCAAAAGCTCTGGTCGTGGTCCGAGCCTTGGTCATGGCGGGTAAGATGATTACAGTCCAGCTCCAACAGGAATCCTGCTGTGATTTTGTGAAAAACTCATTTCCGCTCACCAGACCAGTGCGCGCTCCGTTTTGGCGAGGGAAATGGCCTGCTATGACCAAGTGCACTACGTTTCGATGCATTTTTAATAGTTTGCAATACAGTGTGTTGTACCCTCAAACTGCAACACTACTGTTTACATTTACTTCCATCCGGTGTTTGCATGCGGTAAAAGGGAAATCGTTCTCGTTTGTGTTGTTGATTGTGTTACATCAAATTTATTTCTTAAAATGAAATTGTATTTATGCCATTCGATCGCCATTTTTGATGCCTTGAAAGTACTAAACCTTGGCGTTAGCTTTTAAAGCGCCTCGTTGGCGTGATGAAGTGACGTTTTGATTGCCATCCCACATACTCCGCCCAGGTCCGGGTCGTTAGGAACAAAATCAATTAAAAAGAGAAAAGAGCTGACCGTGAAGGGGACAAATAGGGGTTCGAAAGGGCGGGGATGATAAAAGGGAAAAGCCGTAAATTGGTCGGAATCCAACAAATCAAGTCTAGTGAACCACCTTTCCGGTCTCTGGCCCAGGAGCCTGTTTCGGAGAAGGTCCACGTGATCACACCCCACAATGCCCACAAAACACATTATCGATGGAATTGGGTTCCCGTTTAGCGGAGTGCTTTCGATCTGGGTTCGGTGTTCGATTCGGGACGGGCCTTGATGTCAAAGGGCAATCAAAATGTAATTGACTGGTATTGAGTCACCTGACAGGTGGTCAAGCTAAACGACTGACCGTCGTGTGTAGAGGTTTTTAAGGTGAGTGCGCGTTTGTCTCGTTGGTGTAAACTAACCGGGAAAAAAGGGGAACCTTTTCGGAAGTTGGGATCGCCATCACACCGCACCGCACCGGAAGCGTTACTGTTTTGGACAATTTTTCATGTTTGGTCCTTGCCCTGGTGGTCCTTCGGTCCTTTGCTATAGGGGTAGGAAGCCTAAAAACGCAAATCCATTCTTCTACCACACTGCCAAAATTTAATTTTGTGGCTCATATGCGGTTTTTGTTCCCGCCCTCCCCCCCCCATGGCCCCTCGTGATGCCACCGAGCGGCCCTGAAAAGGGTTCTATCAAAAGAATGGCAACTTTCGCTCACCTGGGACATGCAACAAGCAGAAAAAAAGAGCGGAAAACAAAGCAAAAAAAAAATCGAGGTATCAAACAAGAACTGACAAGGCCGGTTGCGAAAAGAGTGTTTGCATGCGACAGCGGACACAAAAGAAGGAACCAGAAACCGGGCGAGCAAAACAGCAGAAAAGTGGTTTAGCTCACCGGCACTGGCACCGAAAGCGAAAAGTTGGTTGAAATTGTGTGCGCCGGGTATGTTAGTGTTGTGGCCTGGCCCCCCACCGAAACGTGGGCCAAAAGGGCAGGTTACGGGGACAACGGGGGAGCCCTCAAAAACATGACATCGCTTCCGCGCGCTGGCAAAATCGACAACGCAGATCGACAAGTTTCTCACTGTGGCTGTGGTCTGCGCAGTCCGGGTGGAAGGAGCGTTGAGGTGAACAATTAGAGTGCCATTGAGTGCCGGTGGCCGGTGGCCTTCGGTCAGCGTCGAGGCGTTTGGTTTTTCCTTGTGTCGGAGCGTAGGGGCCAGCCCGAGCCTGTCTTCACGGTGCTGCGGTATGGTTTGTCCGAGTTTTGTCGTGTTTGCTTTTCGGCAGCAAAAAACAAACGCTAAACGTGCAAGTGCACGAGGATATCGGATCGAGAACGTGTTCTCAGTTCGCTTCTCATCGAAGGCACGGGAAAAACTGACTGACACCTGGTTGGTGGGTGTAGTGTGCTCATTTAAGGTTCACATTCACACCTCTTGGCCAGCTGGCCAGACACAGAAAGAGAGAGAGAGAGAGGGAGGGATAGGTGAAAGCAACATCATCGCAGCACCTAATGATGTCTTTTAGGCACGCACCCTCCGAACCGAATCGACCGCTCGATCGAAAGTGAACTAAATTTTAATTATTTTATTTCTCCTTCACAATCTCTTCCACCGGCAGTAGGCGTTGGAGCATTCGCAGCAGGCGTAGTTGAGAGAAAACGAAACACAGATCCCGAGATCTAGCCGAGCCCACACCCCCCATCTGTAGCGCGATGGATTGGTGCTGCTGAAAGGGAAGTTGCCATCGGGGCCACCGAATATAGTGAGAAGTGTATGTGCCCGCGTGTACGTGTGAATGTTAAAACCAAAAAGCGAAAAAGTGTGTCATCGTTAACGTTTTGATCTGCGTGGTCGCGATGAATGATGGAGAAGATGCATCGAGTAGCCATCGTCTTAGGTAGCGAGGGAAGTGCCGAATTTCACTCGACCACCACCGCAGCGAGTTGCTGCTGATTGTTGGGCGCATCGGAGGTGCACAATGTGTGACGGTGGGTTCCTTTTGGTAGCGAACGACTTCAAATTCTCAGCGAAAGTGAACAGCGTGTGATAGGGCGGCGCATTTAGGACCTGAATTTAGTTAGTGAGGAGTGCGAGTGAGTTGTGGAGAAACCTAACGCAAGATGGATCCCATTTATGGAACGAACAAAAACAAATACCTGCAAAGCATCGCAGGTAGCGACTACTATCGGACGCCCAGCACACTGCGACCAATGGTAAGTACAGGGTCTTCGTTTTCGCCTGTTGCTTCCACAACAATCACTTGTCAGATTGGCCATTGGAAGGGAAACATCAAACGGCACCAAAAAGGACACCTTCGTACGGTTCGACTCAGGTCCTAAATTTGCTTTGGTCCCCAAGGAGGCACCTGGCATCGAAGGTGGGCGAAGCAAGCAATTCAAGGAACGTTTCAATTTCGTTTATTAATTTGGCTTCCATCTCCTCGGAATCGTTGCGATCTTCTTTACTGAAGAAAAATGCAAATTATGTATCTCCACAGCGCCGATGGTGGTGGGCGGATATTATGACTGTGGCCAACTGTCTTGCCCTCTCTATCACCTCTCTCGGTAGGCCGGTGCGAATGCTTTGATTGAACCCGGCGCCAAACAAGGGGTGGGTGTTGACGATTCTTTGAAGTGAATGTTGAGCGTTATTCTCATTTCTTGTGAAGAGCAGTGTCTTCGCACCAGATACAATTGTCAAATTAAAATCAATTTACCAAACCACGCCACGCGCTGCAACGGGTCCATTGGCGTCGTGTGGCTTTTATGCTGTACAATGGAGTCCTTATCACCAGGGAACAAATAGTCCGGGCCAGAGTTTGTTAGACTTCTTCGCTATCCAAGGGTGATACCACGCCACGCTGCTGTCTGTGGCTTCATCAATTTAATATGCGACATATGATCCGGATCGACGAGCAGAAGAAGAACAGACGCGAAGTGTACTAAGGGGAGCGAGAGAAAGAGGAGATTTTTTGGAAATTTTACTGCGTGAAATGGAATCAAAGCATCGTTAAGCGTTCATTTACGCTCTGCTCGTGCTCGTGCGGGGGCTGGCGATGCTCTTCTTCCTACTCTTCGTCATTCCTTATCGCATGCGTGTGCCAAATAGCAACATCAATCCCCTGGTGCCGGTGCGTTCATCATCGGTGCGTCGCGCCATTCCACCGATGGACCATCTTGAGACTAATCTTCTCAGACACTCGCTCGGTTTCCTCTCATTTTTGGCGGGGGTCTGAAAAATGAAATCAGTTCCACTTTCATCCCCGCCACTGTGTGGGCTTCAAAGGAAGCACCGAATGGTGATGGTGGGCTGGGCGGTGTTCATCGTTTCGAGGTCGATTTTCCGCAGACTGCACGCCCGAAAGCCGATGTTTGAGTGGTTGGCCAGGGCAGACGATGGCCACGGTGCCAGCATCGCTGATGGATCTTCTGCCGGAACGCGTTTTTCGTTTGCATTGATCTTCTTCTAATCTTCGGCGCTTCGTACCCTTCTTCGCAAACGTCCATTCATCTCGTTTCGGATGCTGCGGCTGCTGCTGCTGGAGTCCATTTTCGGAAATAGTGTAAAGAAGGTGAAAAGAAACGTGACCATAAGGCGGGTGTTTGTTTTGATGGGGTGGAGGATGTGGGATTAGACGTCAATCTGGCAGAAAGAGTGGCAGAAAGGCCTCCTTAGTTCACTTGTGGTGGGCGCGACGGTTCGATCTGTTTTTATGGCTTTGTGGAGCTGTATGACCTCAGTTGGCGTTGGGTGTGTTGATGCAGAGCGATGGCTTAGGTTTTATGTTTCTAGAAGTACCCAAGAGCGGCGGAAGATTATAAGAATGATCATTAAACTGAGTAGTAACAGAAATACTCTATTTAATAACTCATACGATTCTTCGTCAACTTTAAGTTTTCGCTTCGTTTTAGCACTTGCCCATGTGTTGCGTCGTATTTTCTCCCATTTTCTCGCAGCTTTTCACGTTATGATTTGTTGCATAAATGAATTTTTTGCTTTTATGTGGCCAGTTGGTTATTGCGTTTCCCTGGTTTCACATTTGTCATACATTGAGGTGACGATAATGATCATCAGTTGATCTTGTAAAATCCCACCACTGTTCCTCGGGGTTTCTTTCTTTTTTCCCTCCTATTCAACCCACCGCGTTGGTCAAACCTTTCCGACTTTACACCTTCACACCCAGGGAGCGCGAATCGATTAACCGCGCATGATTTTACGCGAAAGTCAAGTCACTCCAAAAACCCACAAAAGCATCTCCTCTGGCATTGCATTATGGTTTCAAAGAGGGGAGAGAGAGAGAGAGAGAGGTGTAATGGCATATGGTCGAGCATTTATAAAATCCGATTAACCACCGCGATGTGGGGGAAAGTGTGCAAAACGTTTGGCCAGATTCCATCTAACTCAATCGAAATTCGGTGGAAGCAAGAAGAAGCAGAAGAATCATGGTGTTCACTTTAGCTATGCGGCTGCTGATGGTGATGCGGAAGATCATCTGTAGGCGGCATCGCACTGACCATGTTGCGGATGAAAATGATAGGCAAAAAAGGCTGATTGGAATCAGCGCGGTGAAAGCACGGCGCGATCTCTGCCGAGGAGTTCCTCACGTGCCGTGGCGGCACCGGACGGACGAATGTACTCCCGATGACAACCCCGCAAAATTTTCCCCAGCTCTGAGGCCAGCTAAAAATGCGCCAGATGAAACAAAAAAAAAATTGAGAACTGGAGCCTGTATGGTCGTCCAGCGAAAGGAAAGTGCTTTTGAAGACCTCAGAGCCGCCAAAAAGGCTTCGGCCACGTTGTGCCAGATTGAGATGAAGAGGAGCTGTACAAGAAGCCACGGAACTGGCGAACGGTTGAGGCCAGTGAGTGGGCAAATTTACATAATTAAGCAGATTAGATAATTGACCTGACCTAATGCGAATACAGGTTAGCTGAGTCGGTCACTCGAAGCTTCCCCTGGGGAGGGGGATTGAAGTACGCCTTCCACAGGGAAAGCCGCTCACCAGCAGCCGGGCTTCCGAGTGCGGGAAAGTGGGAAATTCGTATTCAAGATGCGTTAGTAGCTGGCTTGGCCACTTGTAGCCGACCAGCCGGTAATGCTCTCTAGTGCGTTCCGAAATAATGGGAGTAACGCATTTGACCAGACCGGAGCACTCTTCAGCACCAGCTCTAAATAGCGTAGGTGAACGTGGAACTGATTGGTGAGGAAGGGGGTGTAATGGACTGACTGAATGTTTGGAGAAGAAAAGGAAGATACCGGCGTCTAATACTTTCTCCAATCATTTCGATCTGTCTACGCCTGATTGCGCCTGATTTGCTTTCGAAGGCGGCGTCTTTGTAGAAGTGTTTTGTGTTCCCACGAAGGACAAATATTGAACTACGAAGGTGTGGCCATCGTATGGGGTGTGGAGTGAGACAATCTAGAGGATGCAGATGTGCTATCGCCAGCTGTTGAACCGGAGTAAAATTTCTCCTGGAAAAACAATCTTCTCCACAATGGCGAGACGGCGGCCAACGCCATAATGTCCAATATGCAGTGCAGCAGACTGGTGAGAAGAAAGAGG
>NC_064877.1:87340646-87350646 GCF_943734665.1 Anopheles aquasalis
GAATTATGCAGTTTGTGTGGCCAGAGCTACGGAAGAGAGTGGGGTAAGAGAACCAACAAAACGGTCAGGAATGATGGCCAGGACTGTGTGACTGCCATTGGGAGTGAAATCCGTGTTTGCAAAGTAAATAAATGGATGGCCAAATTGAGTGCAAATCGTGCGCTAGATCGTTGTCAAACGCGTGCCCCACGATGCAAAAGGGCCCACTAACCGGTACGAACCGAAAGACGGGAAGGGAAAATCATAATTTTCCCTTTTTTCCCTTTTGCAAACCAAATTACGCCAAAAACTTGGGAAGATTGTTTATCATCCGGACCCGCCACCTTGGCCATCGTGCTTGACGAAATTATTGCCTCGTTCGCCTCGCGGTCTGTCTAATTTGAAGCCATTAATCAAAGGGAAATTATCGTCGCCGTCGCCATTGTTGTTGGGCACCCTTAGCGTCATCATCATCATCATCCTCCCGGGTGTGCGCGGGGTGGGAAAAATCGGAGAAAAAGAGCAACAAAAAAAAAAAAGACATCCGACCCCAGACTGGCGGCAGCACGAAGGGGAGCTTTGTTTTGCGGAACTGTTTACTACCGTCGGCCAAACATAAATGTTTCGTGTGAATTTTTGTTTAAAAAAAATAAAAAAGCTCAAGGGAAGCGAGGGTTGCAAACGACACGGACACTTCTCAAAAGAAAAGCAAAAAAAAAAGGGTCACCACGGCGAGCGCATGTCCCCGCGCATTATTCGCCCACGGTGCCCAGTGTTCTAATTTTTATTTCGCGCCCCCCTTGGACCCTTTTTGGAACCCTCGCAACCCCGCGGAACATCACCGTTCGGTAGCTTTTAAGCTTTTGTGGAGGGGAGAACCGAGAAAACCGATTTAATGATTTTCTTCTCCTCCTCTCTCTCTCTGTCTCTCTCGTTCTATCTGCGTATCGCTTCACTTGGTACTTGGTGGTGTGAAGCATCCTTTTTACCGTTACACCGCGTTACACGGTATGTGACGCTCGACGCACGATCGCGGTGGTGGTTGGTGGTGGGCCCGCCAAGTTATATTAAAATGCGCGCGCGTGCCCATGAACCTGGCATCAAGGGTCGCGCATTTACCTTTGGCGGCAACCTTTCGGTTTTCGGTTAGTCCACGTTTCCCCTTCCCAGTTCCCTTTTTATTACCATAACGGGGTACAAAGACAAAAAGGCGGTCGCTTCTCAAAGCAGAACGCAACGAGGAAGAGACGGGTGTTCAGGTGCGGGGAGAGGTGATGCCAGTCAGTCACCCAACAGAGTCAGGCGCGAACATCTTTCTATTGTTTCGCTCCACTGTTACCGTTGCTTCTTGCGCATCGGTTGCCATTTTGCCAGCCTCATTACCATCGATAAAAAGCTGGTGCACGATCTCGCGGCCACGCAACGCAACGAACTCGTCGCGATAGCTAGCTTTCCACGCCTAGTCGCCAACCGACGGGCCAGGGCAAAGCGAAAGAACAATATTTCAACCTTTTTATGATGAAATAATTATCCCGGGCCCGGGCTCCACGAGCGCGAAAGGTACGACGCCGAAATTGGCGACCGGCAGCGAACGTGAGCGAACGGAACACCCGGAACACGGACCCTGCCCCGTAGCGCTGCGTGGCTTTTTGATTTCTTTGGTCACGAGGCTGCGAGCTGGTGGCAATGGTCTAGGATTAGGGAAATGTGGAGCAATTTTCACGGCCCCGTTCGCCGTCGTTGTTTGGTTTCGGTTCTGGTTTGTTTTTCGGAAGTCGCGCCCGTGTCCCCGACTTTAACGTCGACATCGCACCACATCGGGGTTTGTCTGCTTTATGCTGTCTGTTAGATTATTTCATTCATGTTTCGTACCCTGTTTGTTTGCGTGAGAATGTCGCTTCAGTTTAAGCTCTAGCTTCTGCTTTCGGTGACAGATTTTGGGTTCATTTACCACGCGTCGCGTCTTGTGCTCTACTTCTGCAGAGTGTCCTTCTTATGGTGCTGCTGCTGTCACTTAGATACGCCAAGTCTCGTCTCGTCTTCAGTCTATTGCACGTCAGAGGCACTCGTTGAGCTTTGTCAGCAGAAAAAAAATCTGAGAATTTTAAGTATTTTTCATTATTAGTTACGTTTTTTTGACATCGTTCTGGTTACGTTCATTCAATTGATAGTAGTTGTTAAAAAAAATGTTCTCCTCGTTTTATCAGTAACTAAAAAATCTGTTTTTTTTCTCTTACGTTATTGCTGAATCAGTTAAAACAATAGAAGTAAAATAGAAGTTCGACTCAATTGATGGCACCTTCACTACATTATCATCAACAATTTCACGTCTAACGGGCTTTAAGGTTCACTCAAGGGTAACCGGAAGCACAAAACCAACCTGGGGCGCGTATCGTAGCGCATCCTCTTCAAATTTGTAATGATAAATCCCAACAGTAGTAGCTAGAACATTACATTTTGATAAACCATAGAACACGACCATCTACGGTTGATCAATCGGATCGGATCATTCCGGTTCCGTTCCGCTAGACCGATGGCCGGTGGGTTGTTGAACTGAACTTCATCCTTCTGATTAGCTTCCAATGCATAAAAGATTACAGCAAACAACTACTCCTACTGCGCTCTCCCCTAGGAAAAGAGAGTTGTTCTGCGGAAGGTAATACATATTTAACGAAATAATAATCCTTCCCGTGGCGCTCTATGGTCGATTGTCGAAGATCTAGAAGTCAAGGTTGCCTCGGACTCGCGTGGCACGCGATCACCACTAATTGGACAGCACATTTTGGCCCCGGGATCGGTGCTCGGATTGGATTTCAGCGCCAGGGAGTCTTATCACCCATTCCCGTTCCCTCCGATCTCGATTCCTTATCTCACCTTCCGTGGGGTGGGGGCTGAGGGGACTGTTCTGCCTCGGAGCTTCCAAACTTTCCGCTTGTTTCAGCTTCACAAATCCCGACGGTCCGTCCGTCGCCGGACGCGGTTGCGTGGATAATGCGAGAAAATGAATTCTGACAGCCAGAAATTAATGCTACTTTTGGTATTTCCACTTTACCGCTAACTTTTAATGTATAAATAAGCTCGCCTTAGGGGGTCCCCACCTCTCTCCCGCAGAATCGGGGTGGAGATGGCCGCTAGCCGAGCCGGCTGGCCAGGGATCGGGGTTTTGTTATGAATTTGTTAGGGAATCAACATGCACCAACCAACCAACCGGTGGGCGGACGGGAAAACGAATAGAAAAAGCACGGAAAAAGTGATGCAGAAGCTAACAAACCCCCGCCACCAACTGGCCAACCGACAATCGAGCGCGCCACAAACGCCAGGGAGCGTCTCTCTCTCCAGCGGCTCGTCTCTGGACGGAAGCGAAGAAATTCAATTAAACTTTTGCAAGAATTTATACCGTCACAAGCGCGCACGCTGATGGTTTTGCGTTTGCGGCCACAACTCGTGGTCCCCCCCCCTGGCTGGGCGGTCTTATCACACTTTTTTCCCCCTCCCTTCTCGCCGGTCGCGGTTTAACGGTACGATCGTCCGCGTCCGTGGTTGCGGTGGTGCGTGCCACCATACCGGTACCAGTGAGGCGCGGAATTGGAAATTAGCTCCGGTTTGCCTCCGTTGTTGGCCGTCTAGCGGTCGTTTTATGCAAGAATCGAGCACTCGAGCGCGAGCTTAATTAGAGGAAGGCACGACGACTGCGAGCACCGCGATCCGCGATGGCGATTGAACCGGAAATGGGATTCGTTGGCCCGCTGCCTGCTTCTTGGCTTCACCGGGCCCGGTGTCATAATTGTCGCGCGTGTCATTATGCAACGCCCAGCGCACTGATTGCAGTAACAGTAATGGTGGCACCATAAACGGCCCACGAGCGAGCTATTTGTGATGAACAAAAACGAGCTTTTAATGGTATTTCCATTCCAAGCGCTCCTTTTCCTGCTGCAAATCGAATGCACGAGCGAATAAGTTAATTTTGTTGCATCCCCTCCTCATGAAAGATAAATGCGCCGTCTCTCCCCGAAACCAACACCACATTTTCATCCCTTTTCACCAATGAAAAAAAAAGAAAAAAACCCAAAAAGGACATCCGGATGCATTGGTCAACTGCGTGGCCTCCTCGCGATGCACGGTTTTCGCGTTTTTTCAACCCTCCATTTTCCCGCATTTCCATATCGTGTTGGTCCCCGGGACCCCCGGGAGGATGAATGGTCAAACAAGGTACTAAAAAAGAGTAGCAGCGGTAGAAGAAGAAGCGAAATCAATAATCACAAAAATATGCACCACACGGACCACGGTTCCGTTTTCAGAAAGAGTAGGCCACGGGCTGGTTCTGCTTACTCCCGTCCAGAAACAGACCCAACCCGTAATGCTCCGTAATGATGTCGTACACCCGTTGGCCTGTTGCCAGTTGCCTGCAAATTGCCACCACCAACACCACGGTGGTGTACGCGTATTCGCTCTCTTTGGAATGGTCAATACTTGGCCAGGACACGCACACCGTTTGTCTGGCCGTGGTGCTCGTGAGCCGTAGCATCCGTTATCAGAGGTCCTCCTCGACGGACCGGCGCTCACTGCTCACTCTTTCCAAATACAGAACACACGAAACAACGACCACGAGCAGCAGCAGCAGCAGCATCACTCCCAGTGGAGCCATTTTCGCATTCGGGTCATGCGCGACGAATGATTGCAGCATTATATTCAATAAAGCATTTTACTGTTGAATTTTTTAATCGTTCTCGAGGGCGATTTTTCGTTTTATGCTTCGATATTGAAATCGTTCTGCGTGGTGGAACGGAGCCGATCGATCCCGTGCACTTCGAGAGTAAAAGAGGAGGAGGAGGAGGAGAATATATGTTGGAATGCTACTGAAGGTTGTCTGGCCCTGGAGTCTGTCTGGATGATAGCTTACTGCAAACAGTAACAAGTTGTATCTGAAGCATTTAAGTTAATGTGTTTTTGATTTTCAAGATAAATTAAGTAAAATGTCCTTGGAGACGACGAGCAGCCCCGGTCCGGTATGTGTTTCCGGTTCCAATGAACGGTCATCGAGTGTCATTTGATCGGGATGGCACCCCGATGCTGTGATGCTTTGGTTCGCGCGCGCCATGAACTCTCTTTTCCATGAAATGCCTCACCGTGTGACAGTAGACACCCTTCCAGAAGGGCAAGGGAGAGAAAACCGAACCCCTGGAACATTTGTGTGCCATTCGCACGTATTTATCTTCGATCAGACGTCGACGCGAGCGAGCACCACGGCCACGGTCCCGGAAAAAGCGGTGGAAAAGTACAAATATGCGTGCATGTGCCCTTTGCCCTGTTCACAGCGGATCTGTGGACGGGATTGGCAAGTTCAAACCACCACCACACCACACTCGATGAACTATGCTGGCTGCGAGCTGGAGAGGACACTCCGTTGGCGTACTTTATTGATTTAGGCAGATTGGTAAAGGGACATTCGGAGGATCGTGGATCGCCGCTTGACGTTTGAACTGTGGATCTACAATTGGCGCTGGTTGGGCACTAGTGTTCGGTTCCTCCTTTTTTTCCTGTTTTTTTTTTTAGGGAAGAGAACAGATGAAACAGAACACTCGTGCATCGGAATTGGAGCTCACGAGCTGCTGCTGCTGTGTCGTCTGTTTCGCGAAATTAGAAAATATTTCTCCTAAAATCCTCCCTCCACCCAGTCGCCACTAATTCCGAGGGTGGCGCGCGAGGGTTGCAAGGGGATGTTGAGAGCAATCACAGGATCCCATCCCTGTTGGTCCACGAGTCCATTTTGTGCCAGGTCGTGGTATGTGAACGCGAGGTCTGTTTATTATTTTGACCGCGTTTGAGAATTCGATTTTGCTTTTTCCGTTTTCCGGCAACGCCTGGCCACCTCCCCCAACCCCCGAAAGGCCTAAGGGTGCTCGAACACACGGTGGCAGTCGGCGCTCTGGTTGAAATTGCATTAACGGCGAGGATTAATGCGGTTACTGCAACATACGCCACACTGCCCGGAGGGGCATCTGTTCGAGAGATAGATGTTCATTGCGACCGTCGTCCGGTTCCGGGCTGGCCGACCGAAAAAGGACACGAAACGTTGGTCGATGGTCTAATCGATGCAGAGCAGCAGCAGAGAAGCTGGCATCATCGGGTGGTTCGCCCGGTTGATATGCCCCCCAGCGACATTCTCGTTTGACGTCTGATGGAGATTGATGTTCAGAAAAGGGGAGGGAGCTGGAAGTGAAGATTGTGATGATTTCCTCGGTGTTTCTCGGTGTTCCGGTGGGGTTTCTGCTGCAATTGGCAGTGGCATGTTTGGCGGTTGCTTGCAGGTGCATCGCTAGGTTAGAAGCGATGTTGATGGAAGTGATGGAAGCGATTTCGATTTTGATTCTTGAAATCTCCATTTAGTGTAAGCGGTGCAGAGCATCGTTCAGACCAGTGGAATGCAGTGGAAATGAGTGCCAGTGAATGCGCGAACAAATTTTGGCCGAAAACCATCGGCAATTTGAGACAGAGAACATTATCTTCTAATAGATTTGCATGGTTTTATTTATGCGGAACATTAATTTAGATTCCAATTGCTTATAGCGTTAAGATGATATTAATATTTGATCATCCAGCGACTGGTTGCGTTTAATTTATTCACAATTATACAGTATTTCATTTAAAGTTAAAAAAAGAAAGAAGGCTCGAGACACTACATATTTTGCTAGTATGCTCTGGGTATACATATTTTAGTGATAAAGATACACGAGAAAAAAAACTAAATAGCAGCGATTGAAGAAACGTTTGTGAAAAGCAATTTAATAAGTAATACCAACATAAAACTAACTAATTACCCTGGTAAAGCAATGGTGAAATGGTAGAAACAATTTACTTTGAATGATTCGATTTGAATGCATCGATTTTTTTCATTTTTCTATGGTGGTAGAAAATTCGCCGACGGTTTGAAATGCATTCAAATGGTTTTTCTTTATTGTGTGCCGTTTCAATGTTTTTCCATTTTAATATTTTTATTGCTTGCTTGCTACTGCAATCGTGCATTTGTGCATCACGTCGTTAATATTACAAGAATCAAATTACATAAATACCTGTCAAGTATAAGTTACATTCAGTCTGCAAGCGCAAACTGAATCATAATCATAATGTATCAATCGCTCATTAAAAATGAACACAATTCCCCTGGTCCTCTTCTTTTGACATTGCTTTGCCGGACCGCTTTCGATTTTTTCCGTCTTCTAACCACATCAAGTAAATAGGTTTTCTCATCAGCGACTGTTCATTCATCAGCGACGACATTTTCACCATCTCCTGTCCGGTCTGCCACCGTGCCAGCCCACGCCTCTGATTTCCATAAGCCGATGAAGCCATTTTCCGACACCTTCTGCCGATACCCCGGCCCTGGTGCATCCACCGGATTGCGCACGGAGTGAAACGCTTTTCAGCTCCCCTCGAAAAAACGGAAAGAAAAAAGTCCACCAACGTGTTTGCAATTTTCCTTCCTTTTGAGCCTTTCGACGGGGTGAACATGGCTGTACTAGTCCTCCCCTCACCCCCCGGGGGGGTTTGAGTGGTAGCCACAATTGGGGTTATCCGAATTGATTCACGTAGCTGGCAGCGAGAGATGTTTTCTCGCTTTTCTCCGCCAGCGGTTGGTAGAGTTTCCATTTCGGTTCGGTTTTCCTTCTATTTTTCCTCCATGCGGTGGCCACGGTGCTAGTGGTGATGGTGGTGGTGGTCCCCTCGTTCGGTCAGGTACTTCATCAATCTAATAGAAAAGCTATTGCCAAAATTGCAGTCACGCGATGGCATGCTGCGACCGCGATTCACCGCGTATGGTGCTGGATATTCCTTCCAACGATCCGCGGCCTGTATGCATTTGGCGGTTCGACCGATGGCCGATGCTCTGGTGCCGGTGTCTGTGTCGACGAGGTGGCTTTTGGAATAGAATTTCAATCATGGCCACCACTAGCAGCAGCACCACGACCACCAGGAACCACCAGGAGGTACACTCGCTGTCGGTCGATCGTTCGCCATTCGGTGTTGGATGCTGTTATCGGTGAAAGACATGTTATGGAAATGCACGCCGCCGCGCCGAAACCACTCGAATCGCCTTTCTGTCGACCACCGAGGGCCACCAGAAAGGCGGAAGCGAAATGTGGCCGACTGACTCGCCAGGTTGGATATCATTTCGGAACAAATAAACCACCGATCAGTATTTATGGTACCACGGTGGCCAGCAAATCGCACGAAATAGAAAAAAACAGGAGCTGCTCCCTTACATAAAACACACCCTGGCCGTGTTCATCTGCGGCCTTCTCACTGGTCGCTACAGCGTGATAGCTAGATGACAGTACCGGGCATAACCGCAACAGCAGCAGCAGCAGCAGCAGTGGTCTCGTAATTGATGGGATTTATTTGATCCCTCGGTGGGATTACGTTTTCCGGCCCGGGACCGGGGCAGATAAAGGTATCGTGCAAACGAATCTCCTGTTCTTATCTCGAATGGAAAGTGTGGACCACTCACCTGGTGGCCGATCTGGATGGTGAAAGGTGAATCATTTGTCAAAGGACAAGGGTGTCAATCATGATGATGCCAGTTGGTCAGACTAGTTGATTATTATATTTTTTGTGAATCGGTAAACAAACTCACGAAACCACTCAATCGTAGCACTTTTTCTTCGATTAATCTCACTAATCACAATAAGCCATCGAAAGGAACTTCTGTGCAAACGTGTGATCCCAATGATCCTTATGATAGCTTATCCCAATGATAGCTTATCCCAATAATCCGATAATCCGGTGCGATTCTAGGAATCGAACATCGAACAGCAAGACAAATGCACTACCAGTGTGCTCCGGGAGTTGAGTTTGATTTTTGTTTACTCAAGCTGAAAAGATCAATTGTTGAATCTTCATATCACCACTACCACTTGTTTCTTCGCTTCGATTCAGATGAGTTTTCCCGGGAAAACAGTCCTTCCCGGTGAGTGTCTAAGAATGGTTCCTTATTTTATGCATATTCCCTGCCTGCCTGCCTGCCTGCCGGAGTGACCTACAGCTAGAAGCACACATCTAAATGGATAATTAAATTGGAAATGGTAAAGTTCCTGCTCGATGGAGTGGAATGGCCCGTGGGCGGGCGATCGGGGACAACATCAAAGTGCGAAGCAAACAAACCAATGCCCTCCATCCGTACACACAAGGTTACAGTTTTATCGCATCAGAATTGTAAATCATGCCAGGTGGACTATCTGGCCTGGCCGTCCGTTGACACTTGTTCGGATTCTTGACATTCTTAGCCGATCCAGGTTGCAGAAATTAAAGCATTTGCCAATGCTTGAACAATTGTTGTTTGCTCTTGTACACTGGTGAGGAGGTTTGGAGCACACGGAAGCACTTTTGTTTAGTTTCCTGGACCGGGCTGGTGTGCTCAAGTGATTCTATTTGGAGTAGAGCGGAGCATAGTTGTCGATTGGTTAGCGTTCGGTGTCTGTATGGTCCCTCCGTTGTCCCGGGATCTCAATCAGGAATAATTAAATTCTTTATTGATATTGTGCTCCAGCAATGAAGGCGAAGCCATGTTTCTCCTCTTCGGTTTATGATCAAATCATTAAATACACTTCTTTCAGCTAAATAGTTTTAATAAGGTTTTTATTGAAATTTCCCAATCAATGTTTTCCATTTCCAGGCAAATGAATATGCATCGTATCAGAACACACTTGGCCGGCGTTCGACCCTCGTTGGACCGTATACGCACATGAGCAAGTACTCGTACCCGACGGACGTAAGCGTCAGTAGCCACTATGGGTACACATCCTGGGGCCTGTGGCGCGATAGCCGCAACCTGTCGTCCTCGCTGTACGCGAAGAAGCAGAAAAACATCAAATCCTTCTCGATTCTCCTGATGTCGGCCGCCTTCATTGTGGTGCTGGCGGTTCTGTGCGTCGCCGGATTGGCCTTTTACTTCAGCACCTTCAAGACGGATCTCAGTGAATGTAAGTATCCCTAGGCTAGCCGGCTGGAGTAGAGATAATGGATA
>NC_064877.1:87355646-87378146 GCF_943734665.1 Anopheles aquasalis
GCGAGGGGCATCGCAATCGCCGGCGGTCAGCACCAGCAAGCGGCACCCGGGAAGTAATAAAAATAACACGATGGTTGAAACGGTGGTACGGGCCAGCATGCGCTTCGACTCGTAAAGCCAGGGCACGTTATGAGCCACAGTCCGGCTCCGGACGGTTCTCCGGGACGCCAGGATACCGGAGCTGGTTTGAGGTTAGGGTGCGCGCTCGCCTACTGGGGATGGATGGTTCTTCGGAAGGAGGAAGAGGTGATAATTGAGTGGTGGCTAACGGTGACCACAATGAGCTCGTTTCGTGGTGTCCTTCCTCCTCCATTTCCTCCCCCCCCCCTCGGTCTGAGCGCTGACAGGTGGCTGTCAATTTTGTGAGTGAAGGAGCGCAAGTTCCGAAATCGGAACTCGGACGGATTTCCGGTCCGGTGGGTAGCAGGTTGTCCGTCCGCACGGAAAGCCGTTTACAGTATGAGATTTAATTTTGCGAATCATGGCTGATACTTGGCTCGGTTGTTTACTTTTAAGACTGATTCGATTCCGGCACCACGGCCTGCTGCGTGAACGGTGACAGCGTTCTCGCGCGCGCGAAGAGAAGATGATGTCTCGTTCGCTAATTCGATTGAAGGAATCTCAGTGAAGATCAGTGCGTGGGCGGGTGCTTGGTGTGGGAGGTAGTAGATAAGGTTACGTTACCGACGCGTTGGACAAAGCAAACTGGCGAACGCGAACGCATCGCGTCAAACTATAGTACACACGGTGGCGGTAGCGAGCAGAGCAGCACTCAGTAGGTTAAGGGAAAGGACATCCGTGGCATGCGGAATCGAGAGGATTATTTCCTTTCTTCTTGCAGTCACTTGTACAGGAACATGCACACGCATACACACGCGGAGAGGCAGCGCACAGGATATAGTAGCAGTAGTAGGTACCAGTGTATAGTCTTTAAGCTCCAAACAAACTCCTTAATTTATTCTATCGATAATGATAACAGATTCGCAGAGTAGAGAGGGCGAGAATAGTGGCCCTCTCGGTCACTGTGGCTACTCGAAGAGGAGGGCGGACAGGGATTTTTAATTCTAAGCAGTATGCGTGGCTATCATACAACTTGATATTTGTAAGATTTTAAACATTCTCATTGAAGGCGAGGTACCTTATTTCATGAATAAAAGTGATACATCTACGACACGACGGTTTCGTTGTTTGTGTTTCATCATTAAATTAATTCATTATGCAGCCCGGTTACTTTGATGGATCCCATGGATTCTTGGATCAAATTTCGGCCCCAGATGCATCGTATGCCGTCCGGATCGTTTAAAGTGAATTTTGTTTATGCTGGAAAGAGTTTTCATGGTTAGCAAAATGTTTTAAAAGGGTTTAGTAATCGTAAAACTTTTCAATTCTTGTTAAGACAATCTGTTGCAAATCTCTTTTGTGACCGAAAAGTTATTAAATTGTTTAACAGGATCTGAAACATTTTGTGTGTGCCTCAGGAATAAATGAGTGTTAAATGATGTGAAAAATAAACCATTATATTGAAGAGCAATAGTCATTCTAAATTACGCTAATTACTTTTTCAAACATTAGGAATCTAAATTGAGGTTTGATGAGTATAATATTCCTGTTAAAAAGAAACTTCACCTCTATTGCCATCAGAAATTCGATTTCAACCAGATGAGCACCAAAGTGTGACGTGATTTTAAACACATTCCCGGCACATGCCCTTTTTCATTTAAAATTCCCCTCTGATTCATATTAAAGCCGGAATCGGGATTGCGTTTTCTGACCGGACTTTAAACACTTCCGCTGCCCATTTCCGGTGTGGGAGCGCCGGGGGATCGCCGAGTACAAAAAAGAAGAAGCAAAAGAAGCGACAGGCGAGGAAGAGGAAGAAAAGGTTTATTTCCATTAACTAAGCGAAACCATACGGTGCCGTTGCCCCAATTAACCTTCCATCAATCTACTGAACGTTCGAGCGTTCGTTCGCCACTTGGCCCCCGCACCCGCCGCCCGGGCTTTTGGCTTGATCCACACGCATCCGTAGGACAGAAGGACGCTGTCCCTGAGATTGTGTATTTACCTAGTACCGAACCAAGCACGGTGCCCCCGGCGGTGGAAATCCCCTGCGGTGGCTCGGAATGCATAAATATGCTCAAACCCTGCGAGCGTCCCTTCTCGGAGTCCTCCGGTCACCGGATGCTGAAAGGTACGCCGACGAGCAGAGAACAGCCCCAGAATACTGTCTGGAATGAGCTTCCTTCTCTCCGAGTTCTTCTTTCGCTGACTCGCTTTCTCTCTCTCTCTCGGTCTCTGTCGCTCGATTTGCCTCGATGCTTCGTCCCATACGCACGCATGGAGCACGCATGATGTCGGCAAGGCTTGGCTTCTGCCTCTTCTTCGTTGTCGGTGGCCAAGTGGCCGGCCCGGCAATTGCTGTAGCATCCTGCTGCTGCCCTTGCCAGCCGATAAGCGGGGAATTGAATTGAATGAGCACAAACAGTGCCAAGGACCCAGGGTGAAGGGAGAACAGAGAGAATAGGGGACCAACCGGAGATGCTATCAATAATTTAACACATTTCTTCGCTTTCGTCGGGTGTCAACGATAAAAGTTGGATAAAAACTGGCAAAAGCCACCGCAGCAAAACAACATTTCCAGGCACGGGACCGGACTGGGAGTGGCGATGATCCTCGAACCCAAAGACCAGGTCCGGACCGTTGGTAATTACTGACAAGATACTAGCATAGTGGCATAGTAGTTGCTGGTTGTGCCTGAGGACACTGTCGTCCACGAAGGCGAGAGAAAGAGAGAGAGCGATGGGGAGGGAGCTTTATCTTGATGGAACTCATAATATTTCAAGAAGATTGTTTTTGCAACTCACTCTCCGCCCCCTCCAACGCACGCATCCGGATTCGTTTGCTATTTGCGACGATGGCAGCAACAGTCAGCGGAAGTTTCTTATTTGTTCGAGTGCGTACGAGTGCTATTGATGTGCCGGGGCGGTGGCAGGGGTGATGAAAGATGTATAAGATTGGGGGTGGGTAAACGCTTCATCAAAGAGCCATTTCGTCGTGTTCCATTAACAGACGCCAGCCGGCCAGCCATTCGGGGGAGTATTTTTCAAGTAGATCAACTTGATCCTTTGGTAAATGACCAGCTCATTCAGGGCTCTCTCTCTCTTCTTTTGTCGTTGATAATCGCTGTGCAGTGTTAATGTGGAATGAACTGCTTTTGCTTTTATGAGCTTTGGATTTGTTGCCTCAATGGATTTGGTGGTTTGGGGCCTAACGAGAGCTACATTTATCTGTTTTCCTTTTCAGAGATTTAGAAAGTCAATTTAGATTTAGGTTAGCCCCGTTGGTTATGAGCTAGAAGACTTAAAGTATTTATTAGTCACTTTCTAGCACTGGATAAATATAATATAAATCAGCTTAAATTGTTAGTAAAACATTGATTTCCATAAAAAACAAACCATTTCATTAGAAAAATCATCAATTTCCAGCCATTTATTGAAGCAAACAACTCACTGGTTCCATTATCACTCGTAAAAAGTGTTTAACTAAACAGCTTAACGCCTGGTTGCATGGTGATGTAATATCAATTTCTCATTCGATTTCAAACTGCGCATTTCATTCAATTTGCCATCCGATGGTGAGCGGTGGATGTACGCTAACCTTTAAATGGTTTTACAGCCCTTAACCTCAAGGATGTCCTGGGGTTTGTGGGAAAGCACCGCAAAAAAGCATAAAGATGGGCAATTTGCAAAAGACACACCTGCGCAACGAGCTAGACCAAGCAACAGTCCAGCGTGCATATGTGTTTCATGCACATCAATTAACTCTAATCAAACAAAATGACATTCCCATCCTTGCCACTCGGCACGTGGCCTACTCTTTTGGCCCACAACCAAAAACCGTCACCTCAGAGGCACCTAAGAAGCGGCCGTACCGTGCCGTGACTCCCGTTGACTCTCCCCAGGACACCCGCAGGAATATGAATATTGTACCTTTGCATTATTGAGTGAACTCGTTCCTACATAAAATTTCATATTCATGGCAAAGTGATATTATTAAAGTTAATTACAGTCGGTTCCGAAGGGTGAGGGGTGCTTTAGTGCGTGATGTGGAGCGGACGTTGTTTGGCGCCGAGAACCGAGCCGGAACGACGGAAGAGGAGCGCTTTGAGAGCTTCGTGAATATGATTCCCCGTGAAAGGACCTTTTCTTACGAAACGTCGTCCTTGTTTGTTGGTTGGCGGGGTTGATGGGATTAGGAAGGCACGAGAGGAGTGTGGATGATCCTTCTTCTGTTCTGTGTGCTGGCTTGATGCTGAACGTGAATCATTGGACCCAGGCCTTTTAAGACGTGCTGGCTGGCTGTGGGGCTCTTATATTGTTGTGCTCTTAGGACTCTTGGGTCTCTTCGTGCGCCAGCGTTGGCATGCTAATAAATTTGAATGTTTTGCCGTCCCGTGCCAGTCGCGGAGGACCGTTGGTCTCAGCTGTGAACACGACCGAACGGTGGCTTTTCGCGCAAGATTTGACCATGCTAATTGAAGCCACAGTGTTCCTCTTCTTCAAGCCATTGTCTGGGACCGATGACACGTCATGGCCCCATGGTTTCTCCGGGGAGCCGTAAATAGCGACAGACAGACAGAGCATAGCATAAATGATACAAACCACTGGAAGATTTATGTTTCAACTCCCAAATGTTCGTTTGAAAATTGCGGAGTGAGGTGATTTGTTTGGAATTTTGGTTCGTACTCGACTCTCGATCTATCAATCAAATGGCATCCACTCGCTCCAAGGATCAAGTTCTTACGCCTAATGGAGTCGCTTTAGCTTCACTTAAAGCTCCTTTCTGGTTATTTAGGTGAAAACAAAAACAAGTTCATTCTGTCGCTCACGGCCACCACAACAACAAACCCAAGTCCTTTTGCTATTTTAGAACTCTCGATGTTCCGGCTCATCGTGATACGCCTCATGAATCCTCGAGGTAGCATGCTTTTAAGCTGTTTCTTTGTTCCGAGGCGCAAGATTAATGCGGAATCCCTCCGCCGTTGTGCCCCGGGAAAAATAGTGAAGCGAAGATGGGTTCGAAGGCTAACCACGTATGAAAAATTGACACTGGAACAATAGAAGGGATAACAAAACGAAAGAAAAAAACACTCCTGAGAACAATAGTGATGCAAGGAAGAGCATAAAATGGGTGCAGTCTCGGTGCAGAGGAAGAACCTCCCTCTCCATCGAGAGGTTTTCCACTCATTTTCCGAATTGCTCTGTTAGACAGCATGCATCAGCATTTTGCCTTCCACTTCCACCCCGTTCACCATCGCTTTTTATTCGTTTTTTAATTAATGCACATACCAGCACACCAGCAAACCGATTTTAGTATTTCTCCACGGGAGGAACGGAGAAAAACTCCAACTCCAACCAGGACCATGCATGGAATGCACAGACGTTCGCGAACGAGCTATCACCTTGGGCGAAAATTATAGGTCCGTGCGCGCCACGTTCGCCTAAGTGGTGGTCAAGAAGGCGTTGCTTTCTATTAGCGGCCTGGAGCATTATTTTAGTTTCTCCCGAGACGCTGCCGATATGCTTTGCCAAAGGTTCCGCGCGATGTTAGCGTAGAAAATAACCAACCGTGAAAGAAAAAAACAGGGAAAAAGAAATAGTAAAAAAGGGCCCCGAGAACGGAAGGAATTTAAAAAGAATCCAGCGTTTTTTTATCATCGTACATTCGCTTCGCCGTTCTGCCCCATTCTGAATCATCATCCCTTTTGCGGGAGCTAAATTAAAAGAACAGTCTTTTTCTTTTTGGAGAGATGGACTAGAGCCTTGCTGACCTCTTTCAGGATCAGGCAGAACACTTTGCACAGTGGAGTAGAAGGAGTGTTGGGCTGTTGGAGGGATGCGGAACACCTATCGCATCGTGATCGTTTTTCGTTTCTTGCGAATGGCGTTGTTATGTGTGTGGCAGCAATTTGCCTAAACGAACAATCGGCTTTCGTTCCCTTTTTTTCTTACAAGACTGTGACGCGTTGCGGCTTGGTTCTTTTTCTTTTTTCGTTTGGCCCCTTGGCAGATTGTGCCAGCTGGTGCGCTGGCCGTTCTGCTACATCGATCAGTCAGCGAGTAATTTAAGTGTTTTTAAAATTGGTTTTAATTGAACAATTAATTTGAACTCCATCAGCGTTTTTGGAAGGCAGCCATTCAGCTGGTCCCCGGGATGCAATGCAGTGCTTTGAGATGCAGTGGAATGAGATGCTGGTTTTTCTTTATTTTTGCGTTGCAGAGTTATATTTTTGCGCCTTATTTTAAGAGCAAGTTACGAATAGTTGAGCAGAGGTTTCGGGGAATGTGGAGCTCATTGTTTGAAGAGGAAGAGCTCAGTTTGTTATCGCATTTTCTTGGTAAATCTCTATACACAACCTCAAACTGTAATATCAAATAAGCAGAACGACTGTAATGATGCGCTTTTCCCAACTCTCCTTATCCATCTCTCTGTACCGTTGGTGGCTGGTGGTTTTTGGTTTTTGGGAAAATGTAAATACTGTCTACCATTTTCACGTGTAAACCATATTAACTACCGACCTACGGACCATCCCGAGGTGCATATCGGCTGCATTGGCACATGATGATGGCCGCAAAACACTGGCACCGGCACCGGCACCATTTACAGACCGCCCATGCCCCACGCCGCGCTGAAAAGAAGCATTAAAATTCAATTGAAATTTGCATATCAAATTATTATGAAATTGGAAAACATATTTCCAATTTTTCGCTCATTAATAATGAAAAATACTAAAATGTACGGGCAGCGCGAGTGAGAGCGCTCCTGGCCAGCACAGCCGCTGTTGGTGGAATGATTATTCATTTCATGCCAGCCATGGTCACTCCCCCCGTTCCCACCCATTCGCTGGCCGGGGCGGTGGTGTTGATGTGTTGTGCTCATTGCGATCGTTTGTGCGGTCGAGACGCTTGGAGCCCCATGCTTAATGCTTTGGTCGGGTGTTGGGTGGGATTTGCCTGTTAGTTTGGCCGGTTAGATATAGGGTGTTTGTGCTGGTGGCCTGCATTTTATGTTTGTCACCCCCTTTACATGTGCGCGCTGATGGCAGGTGGCGCATTTTGTGCTTTATTTGCTCCGCAGTTCATTAGCGGGGTCGCTTGAAAACGCAAACTCGATTTTCCGATCAATCCACACCCACAACGCACGGGGCTGGTCACTATTAAGTTAAGCGAAACTAATATGAACAGCACCCCCCCCCCCTTCGTCCGCAAAAACCAACAATGGTGACAATTATTATTGCTTTCGTTGACTTTTCCCCGGGACCCGGGTGATCGACAGGGTAGTGAGGGGGTTGTTGGTTGACCACCCCTAAACCGTGGCCACCATCGAGCGCTCAATGAACAACAAGCGATCCCCATGGGGGAAGTGATGATTAGTTACGACGCGATGGTGACCGTTGTGGCACCGATGGGAGTGGAGTGTGGGAGTATTTTGGGGTGGCAACAAGGGCATGCTAACCCCCCCACCCATTTGCACTACCATCAGCATCGTTTCGTGCGCTCGGGAATCGATGATGCGTTGCAAATAATCAAATGTATGCATGAAAAATTTGTTATTTAGATTGGCGTGGCCGCGTGTGCAAATGGGGTGCGAAGGGAAGGGGGGGGGGGGGGGAATTAGTTTATGCTCATGCTCGGTAGCCGGTCCCCCGGGAGGAGGGCACGCGCACTCGGTAAATCCCGCATCGAGTGCGCGGCGAGAGAGGAAAAGCTCGTTTTGCGATTCCCAGCACGCTTTGACCGCGTGTCACGCTCGGTGGTGATCTAAGTAGCCATCTCACCACAACGCCAGGAGGCTCGTGCTGAGGAGCGGTTCGAAGCGGGGCAAACCACCACCACCATTTTGGGGGACATTCGGCGATTGGTGCCACCGGTTGGCTGACTGGCCGGATGAATTCCGAAATTAGCTGAATGACTCGGGCGCCGGCCGATTGCACGTGATTCTCGCGCGGTCCCGGGGGCACTCGATAAATTTTCCACCTAATTAGATTACGGTTCATTTAAATATCAATGCATTCAGCGAGATACTTCCCCCCGCTGTGTGCTGCTGCTGCTCTCTCTCGCTCGTTCTCTCTGACCTCGTGAGGTGGCCGAGAATTGGATCTATTTTGATGGCGCTTGTTTGGATGGCATTTCTTTCACACTGATACCGTATGCTCGTCCGATGGGTGGAGGGAGGTAGGCAGCACTGAATAGAACATTTGATTTGTCTGTATCTGCGAGCGACATGGCCACTAGTGGTGGTGGTGGTGGTGTTGAAATCCCAGATCCATGTTATGCACTTGAACAGCTAATTACACCATTGCTGCGCATTAGAATGATTTTGGTTTATTTGCTTTAAAACACAGAAACGACTATTGTAAAACATTCGATTCTGAATCAAAGCATAAAGTGCTTACTAGCTTATGTTATATTCAATATTTGAATCTTTGCCTCCAAAGGCTTTTTCTTTGTGAACTAATAGACGCATATTGGAAGAAGATGGAAGCTACATCGCTGTTCTGCTATTAGATATAAGAATGTTTTAGTTATGAACTTGGTAAGTGTAGCAGCAGTTCATACTTGTTACTAGAAGATAGTAGCTCATCCGTGAACTAACCCTGGCCCATCATGCAGCTACGATGGGCATCGGAAAAAGAGCATTTTTGCAGCCATGCACTCCTATATTTGATGCTATGGATAAAGTTTTTAATAAATCGTCCCCAAAAAACGACCAAATATACTTGAAAACTTGTAGTTTATGATGGCATTTGCGGAAACATTTATTGTGTAGATAGTTTTCTAAAAACAAATCGTCAAAAGTGAGCTGTTTTTGGTTCGAATCAAAAGACCTGCCCGTTTAAGCGACGAACCCGGTTTGAGCACAGTGTGATCACCTTTTGCAGCATCAAAATGCTGCCAAATATCAAAAAATTCTACCAAAAAAGAGTATTGTTTTGGCATGAATTAACTTTAGTCTCCCCCTTAAAATAAAGGAAAAAAAAACAGAAGATTACGTGATCATAAACTTGTTTTTTTTTATTAACTTTTCGTCTCAATATACAACAACTAACAACAACTTGATGCGACTATCGGTCAACTGCTGCTGCTGCTGCTGCTGCTCCGTCCATCTCGCTGCTCCCGCGACACTCGTCCCCATTGCGGTGTCGCTCGATTCCCTTAACCAGTCCCTTTAAGGACACCTCGCTCCACTCGCTAGTGAACACGCGCCCTGCGCTGAGCTAAGCTGGACTGTGGCGGCGCGCTTACAGCTGCTGCTGTATCCGAATATTTCAAGATTTGCTTTCCTCACCGCAACCTGTTCCTTTCTTGTAAATCTCTCAACGCGCGCGCGTGGCGATTCTCTCGACTATAATGTGTCTATCAATCGATTCAAGCATTAGCAACATATTGCACGCGTCACGAACGATAGCATTTTGGAAGGGGGAAGGGGGAAGGGTGGTGGAACATGGGTGGTGGGGCGTGACGCAACCGACCATTAGCCACAAAAAATAGAGGCAAAAGCATCATAAGGCAATACAATCTAAACACTTGGTTCTACACTGGTTATCACAACTCTCTTGTCAATCGATCCATCCATCCTCATCATCATCATCATCATCATGATCATCAGCCTCTGTCATCAGTCTGGATCTTCTTGGCACACGATCTCCCTGTCCCTGGCGAGTTAGTGCGAGTGCTCGTAGTGCTGCTGATGGTGGTGTTGCTCCTGCTGCTGATACTGCTGCTGCTGGTGAGCCTGGTAGATCTGCTGCTGGTGCTGCTGGTACTGATGATACTGCTGCTCCAGTTGCTGCTGATGCTGCTGGTGCTGGTGCTGCAGCTGTTGCTGCTGCTGCTGATGCTGCTGCTGGAGCTGATGCTGATGTTCCTGAGTTTCCTGATGATGGTACGACTCCGCTGGCTGCTCCTGGTGGAAGGCTAGGGCCTGAGGTTGGTCATGATGGTAAAAGTGCTCCTGCTGCTGCTGCTGCTGCTGTTGGTGGTGCTCCTCTTCCTGATGATGATGATACTCAGCTTCCGGCTTCTTCTCGCTCTTCACTGGCACTGGAATGATCACCTTCTCCTTCACTGGCACTGGGACTTCCTTGGTGACGGCAAACTTGACCTCTTTGTACACTGGAACGGGACGATCGACCGGAACCTTGACCTCATACGGCACAGCCTTCTCCACGGTGTACGGGAACTTCTTCTCGACGGTGTACGGCACTGGGACAGGGACCTTAACGGCAACCTTGACCGGGCGTGGTACTTCCACTTCGTAAGGTTTGTCCACCGGAACCTTCACTTCGTACGGGATCTTCTTCTCCACCACCACCGGGTACGGCTTCAGGACTTCCACCTTAACGGGACGAGGAACTTCCACCTTGTACGGCTTATCGACGGGGACCTTCACCTCGAACGGGACCTTCTTGTAGACGGTGTACGGTTTCGGGACGGCCACCTCATACTTGACCTCATACGGGACCTTCTTCTCCACCGTCACTGGCACCGGAACCGGAACCTTCACCTCGTACGGCACCTTCTTCTCCACGATGTACGGCTTCGGAACGTGCACCTTCACCTCGTACGGCTTATCGACCGGGACCTTCACCTCATACGGGATCTTCTTGTAGACGGTGTAAGGCTCTGGCACGTGGACGGCATACTTGACGTACTCCTTGATGTGCACCGGAACCTTCTTCTCCACCAGGTAAGGCTTCGGGATCGCCACCTTCACCTCGTACGGGACCTTCTTCTCCACGGTGTACGGGATGTGCTTGTGCACGGTGTACGGCACCGGATACTTCTTCTCGATCGTGATCGTCTTGATCGGTTCCTCGTACTTTACGTACTTCTGGTGATGATGGTGCTGCTGCTGCGGCTGCTGATGGTACTGGAGCTGCGGTTGCTGCTCGTGATACTGCTGCTGCTGATACTGCTGGTACTGATGCTGATCGGCATAGCCCTGGGACAGCTGATGCCACTCACCCACCGGCACACCACGCTTCTCCAAACGTTGAGATTCCTTTGGCTCAGCTTCTTCGCTTCTCTCGGGGGCTGCGGCTTGATCCTCAGCAGTGGCCAGAGCCACCAGCAGGGCCAGACAGCAAGGGATAATAAACTTCAGGGGTGAGGAAAAAGGCGAAGAAAGAAAAAAGAGATCGACGATATTGAGTAACGCAACGAATTCAACGCATGGGCTACGCTGATGAGTTTTAATAATTTTCGCAAATCACCATCACCATCATCAACGTGATCATCGCCATCCCCGGTAAGCCACCATCTGTTACATGATCAACGAATGTGCAGTGTGCACCCTTTAAAGTGCATAATCCGTCCGCCATCGAAGAAGACGAAGACGAAGAAGAAAACACGGAAATTGATCGATCCATGCCGGACAAGCGCCCGCGAGCCAGGCGAGTGTAGCGGTTCCAAGCGAAATGTCCGATTCTTTCGCGGCCGAAATCTTTCGTAACGCATAATTGATGGCCGTTGGCCGAAAAAGTGGATAATTGCTCGACACTCTCGCCCGGCCTGGGGACGCCCCAGGGGGGATGGTTATGAGAAGAAAATAAATCAGCAAAACATCCCCCCCCGGCCCCCCTTTTCAACAAAACACAAAAATCGGATGGTTGCCGAATTTGAAATCGTTTTCACTTAAGGCTAATGTGGGCCACTTTCGAGCGCGGAATCTTCCGCCGAGCGGGGAGTTGGTTCAAAGCACAATGCAAAGAGGGTGAATGGGGATGATCACTCCTCGATCCGCGGAACATGATCGTCAGCAGTCGATCAGCGATGGTGCGAAGATCGATTCGCTTGATCAGGGTGCGTGATCGTTCCAAATACCGAAACCGACATCTTCTTCATCTCCCCGGTGCCCTTCTGGATCGCAGCGGAAAGGGCCAAGTAGCACAATGGTCTAGGGCACTGATTTTTTTTTCTTTGGGCGGGAGATTCAACGATCTGCGGTAAAGTGAAGAGGAAAGTGACGCTGGCATCAAGCACCTGTACGGCCACACGTCCCGTTAGCTTTTCACTTCGCGGTCAATTTCCGCGGGGGGTAATTATCTTATCAAATTCGATTTCGATGCGCCACCCGGGGGGATGAAAACGCGGGATAAAGGGAGCTAACAACAACAAACTTTCACACCGGGAAGGGCACGTGTCCATGTTCCAGAATCCAGAAAAACTAATCGGCTCGCGATGGTCACTAACAGGGGATGGGGATGGATGGATGGTTGGGAACGCGGGGAAGTTTCACCTACCATACGCATCGTGCACTGTCGATTCACCAAAAAACACGAACGCACACACCCGTTCGTTGTGTCCACTGTTGCTTCGCACCTGCACAATAGGACCGGAGATAGCGAGACCAGAGAAAGAACTGACTTTCGGTAGCGCCCGGCCGCAGCTTTTATACCACGGACGGAAATGTTTGCGTCTTTGCAACACACCATCTGCCCAAAAAAGGGGGTTGAAGGAAATGAGTGAGCGAGAGAGCGAAAGAAAGAAGGAGAAGAGAGCGAGAGAGAGAGGTGGTGTACCAACGTGTCAGGTCAGCTACCTGTTGGTCACCGGACCACGGCTTGCGCACCGGAGTTGGCGAACGGAAGCGATGCGTGAATCTTCCAAGATGAGTCGCCGCCTGATCTCAAGCGCCGTTACGATGGCATCGGGGGGGAGGGGAGGGGTGTCCACGCGCCACCACACATAGACACCCTGGCATGTTGTTGGTGAAAAATCATATAAAATCTTTATTTTTCCGTGGGGGGAGCTTTCGAAGCTGTGGTGTTGTCGTGTTGTCATCTTGAATTGTTAATTTCTTGTGATCCACACCACAATCACAACAACATCGCACTCGTCCGTGTGCGTGCTGGTTGCTAAGCCAAGTTGATTGCGAGCGTTGCAACCATGGCAATCCGAAAAGGCAGAGAGCCTTGGCTCGTTGGTGTCGATGCATCAGCTCGCGGTACCGCGCAAATGGAGAAGAAGTTTTGGACAAACTGTTTTGGAATTCATTTTCAGAGGAAAGAAAGAAGAAGAAAAAACCCGATAAAAAGGGGCGAGGTGGAAAACTAAATGAAAAACTTTATAATCAGTCGAGTGCGGGCATGGAGGGAACGGAAACTTTCTTCCGAGATTTTGCTACGAAAACGATGCGTTGGTTGGTTGGTGTTTCGCTGCGGCACTAACGCAGGAAGCGACCAATTTCTGATGCGTTAGTTAGGAGGAGTAAAAAAGGGGTGAATGGAGGTGCGTCGGGTGCTTGCTGAAAGTTTATCAAACGCCGAGGTGTGGGTCACTTAATTCCTAGTGCTTGGCGATGCGTGGTTTACTACCGAGTGGCCAGTGTTGTTGCTGCTGTGCTCTGCGCTGGTTGCTCTTTGGCAAAATTCATCAACAGTCGCGAGCGGATCGGCGTTCGGGACCTTAAACGTTCACCAGATATTTGATTGAATTGCATAAAAAGGGCATTGAACAGATTGAAATGCTGCATCGAATGTGTTGTCACCGATCGACATTTTCCGCAGCTCCAGATTGTGAACGATTGCGATCACATTTTCGAAAGGAGAGCTCACGGGCAAGCGCTCGTGTGTGCGTTTATGTGGAGCAACTGAAGCGTAAAGCACCGAAAATGGTCGCTGATCCGCTCACCTTGCGTTATGATGCGTTGGGCAAAGTTTATGATATCCGAGGCAGGTCAGGGCGAACGGAATTTGTTGCGCAATAAACGAAAGTGGGAGGGGACACGTGGTACCAACGTCCCCCCCCCCCCCCCTCGGCCGCAAAAAGCCGTCACTAATTATGAGCATTTGGCCCCACTGTCAAGGGGTAGCTGCGTGTAAAAGTTTTGATTGAAGCAGCAGGCCAAGCAGGGGCAGCAGCATAAGACAACATTATCATTACGATATAAAGCGCTCAGCATAAGTAATCAGCGTGCATCAGCGAGCATGTTTTCGGTATTTGGGGGTTACGGGAACCACCGTAAGCGTTGAATAATTCCCCGTTGGGCCACCAGCAGCAGCACCAGCACAACAACAAACGGTGGTAAATGGAGAGCAAAAAGGTTGAACAGGAAAGGAAGCTGGCACGCACACATACAGAGCTCAGCGGTGGCCACCGGATGGTTTTGTTCGCAGCGCTCAAGGATGCAACAAACACAAAACAACTGGCCTGGAGTGCAATCTTGCCGAGTCCTTCGACGTCGCCGCCGTGTCTTGCAATCAGGTGCATCCACAAAAAGGTGATCCGTTACATGTATATTAGCACACACATGCACCAGATACGCACATATACACATCCAGGGAGTGTTAGTTGTCGCTTGTCGCTCATCTTCAAGTGAGTGATTTACTGTCATAAATATTCATTGTCATATTTGGCATTCAGATTGATGCTAATGTAAAATGGCCGCTTCAACGATGGCAGGCTCGGTGTTCTGGTTTCTGGTTGGCTCGCCCCAGGGGAGCTTAGAGAGCATAACTTGCATAAATTCCATTTCCTTCTTCCGTGCGGTGTGCGGTGCGGTCGAAACCTTTCATTAAATCATTGAAGTTGATCTGAGAAACTATCACCGCAGCGGTGTCCAATGAAACTATACACCAACCAGACCCACACAGAGCGTACCGGTGCTTTGTTGTTGTTGCTGCTGTTCATTTACCTGTCGACAGCCCTGATGCCCGGTGGCGTATCAGCGTATTGGCGTTGGTCGGATCGTTATCTCGATGACAGTGGACACGCCACTCCATTACAAGCGCCTCTGCCAGCGTTGGCGTTCTAATTGTGAACTCAGAAGCGTTCATAAATTAACAAACAACGGTGTGAGTGGCGTGGCAGCCCCGGGGCTCCGCTCTGGCAGAGGATTTATGATGCAGCGATCTCGCTTGATCATCGCTCGGCCAACGCGGCACTTTCCACATCAAGCAAACGGAGATACGATCCAATATACTTCAGGCCAAAGATACACATAATGATAATAATAACCATCATCATCATCATCATCACCATCACCACGAGCATCCTCATCGAGCTGTGGAGCATTCGATACGGCGAAGCGAATGGTGGTATTGCCTATGATTCATGTTAGCTCGCTAGCTCTGTTCGAACAGATGGCCAGAGTGAGAAGTGGTGCTGAGTTCTGATGGTTGGCCAACCTTCGGCAGGGCATTTCAATATTTAATTAAAGGCTTGATCCCGTGTCGATGGTTTCCTTCGGCGAATCGAATCGTTTGATATGATGCAGTGCAAAGGGAGGGCGTACGACCGGCGTACGGCATAAAGCCTCCCAGGTCGTCCCAGGGACCGGATTACAGGAATCGATCGGCTTGGTGTGTAGGACACGATATAACTTACATCTGACTGTTGGGTTTTGCAGAAAGAAGAAAGCATAATCGACCTTGTTAGAGTCCTTCTTCGACTAGATGCCGGTGATGCCGGTGATGCCGGGCATGCCCGCAGTCATTAATTTATGTTTTATGCTTCACTGGAGTTGAAGATGACACCATCGACACTAATGCCGAGCCTCAATTTGTATTGCAATTCATTGAAACTGGAAAGGATGGGAGCTACGCTAGTGAGGATCGTGTTACTTGTGTGCTGGTTTTAATTAACATTTCAAGTGTCGGGTGCAAGAAGTTCTTTATTTCCAACAAACACGTCAGGGATATGCAGTACTGTTTCTGCTTGATTTATATAGACACAAAATTTAAAAAATGATGCAAATAGTAGCACTTTTGTATGTTTGTAATCACTGTAAATTCTAAAAGAGAATTAAATGATGCCTTTAAATGCATCTTCAAAATAATCAAATAAATAGAATGGAGGTCTCTGCCTAAGTTTATAAAATATTATCAATCTTGCGATGTCGCTTGGGGAAGTGTAGAAATTGCTCGATGCTCTAGAAATGCTTTCTGTTTCCTTATATTTACTTATTGCATTTTTTAGCACAGTCAGGAGCCGAGCTAACAATTATAATTCCATGTTTGCCAAGTAAACCAGCTTCATCAATGAACTAGCTCTAATCTGGTCACTCGCAGCTTTTCCGACAAGGATTTTCTAGGTTATTTATTTGAAAATGACAGCTGTAATTGGCACCTAAAGTCAAACCATTTGACGGATCGAGTAGCCATAGAGTGTGATGGTTTGAAGTTTCTACTAATTTACGATACTCCGTCGGGTCAGGGCATACGGTTTATGCATGGCGGACCAATCCTAGTAGAAAACCGGCATCCTGCTCATGAACCTGCACCACTTTCAACCACGAATGTTCGCAAATTTACAGCTTCCTTACCACCCGGTACGGCATACGGAAGCGGAGAAATCAAAACGGGCGCAAGATTTATCCCGTGCCCTAATCACAACTAATCAACCATGGCGGACGGTTCTGGGGAAGCGAATAGATAAATTTGAAGGCCGGCTAGCAGGTCTGCTGGTGGGTTGGTCGATCCAAATCAAACAGTGGGAATGAAGGATGCTTATTCTTCCAGACAGTGAGCAGCCACCCAACCGCCACCATTCGCCTGGTATCCATCGTCGTCGTCGTCGTCGTCGTCGGTTGCGTGCCATAAATCCTTGCTCCTCGCTCGAAGCACGCAAGCCAATCCTTACCATTACTGATTTGTATCATTGAATGAAACTGTCAATATGTGAGATTTCGTGCAAGCTCACGCTCCGGCTCAGTAGCAGCCTCACGAAGAGCCAAGACGTCAGTTTAAATTTCGGGATAATATTTTTTCCTTCCACCCCATTTTTCACGATGCCTTAGATCGGTGGCCACACTGGTCTGAGTTGCATTGAACCAGGATTTTCTCGTGTCTCTCTCTGTTCTCATGTGTCTGTGTGCATGTGTGTAGAAGCGAACAAACGGGCGGTCCACGGATGAGCAGCCTGATAAGATATCAACAACAAGGCCGACTATGGGTGTTTTCTATTTGCTCGATTTTTCACTCATCTCAAACCGGCTCAGATCCTCACACCAATCCACACATACACATTCGCAGAAAAGCGAAGCGGAATCAACCGAAACGGGTAAGCGCGTTAGAGGGGTATCGCTCCGGTCCGAAAGGATCAACGTCATTTCTTTTCCGGATCCTGTAATCCGACAGAAAAGGTTGAGGCCGGTTAAATTGCTGCACACACATATACACACGCCATGCACTCTGCAGAGAGTTTCTGTACGGCCATCGGTTGCTACTTTTCATATGTGGAAGAGAAGGACAGAAAGAGAGAGAGAGAGAGAGAGAGAGAGAGAGAGAGAGAGAGAAAGGGAAGAAAATAAATTAAGCTTTGCTTATGCTCGATCCGGCTACGTGTGTCGAGCAGTTGGATTGACGAATGGGGGATAGTTTCTGGGGCCCGGGCTCACTATTGTTCAGCAGCAGCAGCAGCAGTAGCAGTGGAGTGTCGTTTACCACAGGACCAGACCTCCGGTGCTGACTGGCACTGGGCGGGAAAATTAAACATTTTCATTTCAAGCTTTTCACCGGTGATGGATGGGATGGAGTCAGAACCTTTTTAAAACTTGTAATTTGTTTTTCTGTTTTTCTGTTTTGTTTACCGCCCCCTCAGGAAGATGAACTGGACGAACTCCCTTTTAATTATTCATTTACATCCAAACCCAAAACTCGCTTCCCAAACTCCGTGATGCCAAAGGAGCCCTTAGCGCCGACCACTCCGATTGGTTACCAAGCAACGGGAGAGACAAGTTTGACAGAACGTTCGTGATGTGCTCTAAAGGAATGTCCATTCCATGAAATACTAAATGTTGGAAGAGCTTTTTTCCCTTAATTCACAAAAACACAACAGCAACTATTACTTAGTTTAGACGTTCAGTCCTTGGCACGCAAACTATCAGAAAGATTCCGTTGGAATAGAGAGTTTAATTAGCGATGGACCATAAGAACACCACACAGGGGAACACACTCCACAACAACGACATCATCATCATCGTTAACCCCGGAACATCTGCTGCTGCGTCACATATGGTGAGGTCGTGGGCCTCCCCCGTTCTCAGCAAGCACAAGGCCAAAAGTCATGGACAATATACACATATAAATGGCCAGAGTCAGCCGAGTATCTGGCCGCGAATCGTTGTACACCGCACCGGGGGAGTTGCATGGTTGCCCGGTATTAAAGTTGGAGCTTGGAAAACCGCAATGCCGTTAGCGCCATCCAACTGTCGACTGCGGCGACTGTGTATGTGTTTGCTTGAAAGCTCTTCTGCCACCATCGTGCCCACCGCTACCCGATTCCCCGGGAGATTTTAATGCGCGACCACGCCGACTGTATCACCGTTCCACCACCGTTGCTTCGTCCTCCGGAACTACAAACCTTCGAGCAGAAAACTTTCATCCCCACTCCCTCTTCACCCACCCAAAAAACTTAAGCTCCACTCCAAGCGGAACTCCCGCGTTGCGGACTGAATTAGTTACGGTTAAGGATACACTCACCCCCCCCCAAAAAAAGGGGAGAGCTAGGGTGGTGGCTAGAGCAGCATCAAACCCCAAATAGGCACTTCCCTACCGCGTCGCTTCTGCTCAAACAAGGCTTCCAAAGCCCGAGTGAGAACCAACGCAGGGGACGCACATTGGCAAAAGTTATGATAGAAATTATGGGAGGAAAATTGTTTAATGATAAAGCTCGTCTATTTGTGCTCCGGTTGAGGATGTTGTTGTGGCCCGGGTGGTGGTTGCGGCACGCCATACACACTGGCACACCGCTGTAAGACACACGCCATGATAATGTGAACTAGTGGCAGCAGCAGCAGCCGCAGCAGTAGCATTGGCATCCTCCCGTGCCACTTGCACACTAATCCTGCTGGCTGTCCTGCAGTCACAGTTCTGCACTCTGGTTTTGTAATTCTTTTCACAATCACAAGCCCCACGCGAAAGCAAACACGAAGACCACGAAATGGCGGATGTCTCTTCGCTGGTGACTCTGGTTTTTGTGGGGAGGGGGGACAGTTGGAAATTGGAAACCGATGAAAGGATTTCCGTTCTAGGTCCTCGGTCCAGACGACAGTGTAATCTCTACGCTGTCAGAGCGAATGGCGAAGAATCCTGGTGGCCATATGGTGGTCGTAAACGGTAGCTAGTTGCCGGAATGGAATTTGCTGTTTTTATGTTGCCAAAGGGTTTAAAAGTTTTCATTTAACCTCCTCCTCCGTTTGCATATTGCTTGGAGAGTCACTTTACGGTGTTATGATTGCCTAGGGGATTGCCACCACCACTGGGATGGGGCTTTGCAAACCGGAAATACTACTCTTTTTTCCCTCGATTGCATCGATTTTGATCGTGAACAAGCAGGCGTTGAAAGATTGAATGGTGGATCTGACGTTTGAAAATAAACTAAGCAGCACGTTTTTTTAACCACAGCTGCTTGCTGGTGGCAACGTGGTGTTATTGAGGCTGTTTAATGGCTGCTCCACGGGACATACACGTTCGTCGTGGTCGTTTTAGTTCAACCTCATAAAACCATCACCACCACTACTACCAGCCATCACGTTTAACATTTTCCTCCCTTGCAATGGTTGTCGTAAAACTGTGGAAAAAAATTAATTAACATTTCATGTGACAAACAACGGGCGATCGAGCGCTAGCGAGCAGTGGCAGTCGCTTTGAAGTCGCTCGTAAATGTGGTTGCGCATGTGCTTCGACACCCGGTGCTCGTGGTGGTGCTCGTGGCATGTGTTCCGGTCTCGTATATTAGCCAGTTAAGCACATGCTTTATGTGTTGATTACACATTCTTTTATTAGCCAGCAAACGGCTCGCTGGTTGAATATTTTAGCCATGGTGCAGCAAAACTACTCTAATAAAGGATCTCAATGTGCTTCGCTTCCCTTTTCCTTTTTTTTTGCAAAGCATTTAATTATGCAGAGCCCGTATCCGTATCGTGCGGAGGGGTGTGCGGTGGTTCGAAGCATAAAACCATTCAGCAAAACCAATCCACCAGGTTCGAATGAAGGATCTCGCTAGAGACTTATTGTACCAAAAACACACAACACATGCAGGGCCATGGACAGGAACAGTGGAAGCGGTAGATTGGCATGGCAGCAGTAATTGTTGCCACTCTGCTCGAGCACATATCCAGCACAGCAGATGACACCAGCACTTTCAAGTAGTGTGCAAAGGGAGAGAGAGAGAGAGAGGAGAGAGCTGGTGAGAGGGCTTATCCCAAGAGTTGACTTCTCCGCAACCCCCCCTCAGCATCCCCTCCCTTTTTGCGGAATTGTTGGAAAGTTCGTGACTCCGCAATTCCGGCTCGATGGATATGACTTTATCAATTTGCCGTTTCTGTGGTTTCGGTTGAGTGAAGCACATGTAAGCTTCCTCTCGTTTTCCTTCCCTTTTCCCACTTTTATGGAGGGGTTGGCCGTTGTCTGATCGTCCTTTCCGCCTCCTCACTTCACTTCATTTTCGATTGTTTTTCGGTCTCCAATCCCCCTGGTGGGAGAGACAGAAGCAGCGTGCAAAAGTACGACAAGGACAAAGGAGCAGGAAGCTGCCAGCCAGGTAGAGGTGGAATGCAGCTGCTGTCACTATAGTGTACGCCACTACAGAGCGCGATCCGGTCTCTGGCACTCCGAGCAACCCCGAAACCGGAGTTGAAGTGGCTGCACGTGGTTGCAACTGTGTGTGCAATTAAAACGCAGAATGACACAGGCACACTGGCATCATGACTGCATGGAACCGACGGTTCGTCCTTTCGACGGCCATTCGGTGCCATGGTGGTGGTTGTAACATTTTTAATTTACGGCATTCTTGTCGTAGCGAACGATGAAGAAGTTTCCCTGCCCGGTAAGTAGTGAGTTCCTCGCATACATACACTCTCTATCACTTTCTCACTATCAGGCTCAAGTGGGCCTTCAGGGCTGGCCTGCACGCCAAGCCACCAGACCACCATGGACCAGCTGGGATAGTTGGGTAATTGAAATATTTGTGGTTAGTTGGCCAAGCGTGCGACGATCCTGGTAAGGTTTGTTCGGCTTCGGACAAATAACCCGGTGCAGCGATTGCACAATAGGGGAAGTCATTGTGCACCCCCTTACCTCTCCTACACCCCCTGCATTACCCCAAAACGGACAGCTAATGATCTATGACAGGTTCATTAGAAATGATGTATGGTCCCGGGGCAGGCGCAGAGCGAGCGTCTCGATCGTGCTAAGACCGTACAGAGGACGCCAAGGACGACGATGACGACGAAGGTAGTAGTGATTAGGCGAGTGTCTTGGAGTGTCTTCTACGTTGGAACAACTTTTCGCCTTAATGCCACTAGCTGGCCGGCCGGCTGCAAATACTTCTCGGCAAAAGTTGCTGATGCAGAATAATTTACAGAATTTCAAACATTTTACACGCTGCAGTGCTCACTGTTTAACGTTAAATGCTTTTCCTGTATCCGGGGACTCGGTAGCTGTTGGAATGCAATATGTTTGGAGAGGAATTCGAAAGGTTTCTTTGGTGATTTGCAAAGTGACTTACCTTTTACTGTAAGAGTTTCTCCGTAAAACATCAGTTTGTAATTTTTTATAAGGATTTATTATCTGCTTCTTTTACATAAATGGAAATGGTTGCGTTGCGCACGCGGCATATCGGGATGAATTTCATCCCGTACTCGTAACTGAGAGCCTCACCTTAATTCCTGTGCTGCTGAAGGTTGTGGAAAGTGTCCACGTCCGTTCAGCAAGCGAATGGGATGCAATTGTTCACTCTTGATCCGTGTATCGTACACGTGCGTGTCTCTTTTTTCTCGCTTTCCACTCGCAGGTCCTTTGATCCACGCCCGGAATCCGTGGTGCAATTGCGGCGGAATCAGATTGTGAGACTTGATTCTACTAGAGACGAGATTTAGTGAGCTGGCTGCTATTTAACGGATTCAACCTGCTCGCTGTTCCGCTGTTTCGTTCCTTTTTCTATCATTCCTTTTCTGCCCATTTGCCAACCACCGTTATGCCGTCATCCCATTCATAATCCGCAACATCGTTCGATAACAGTTTCGATCAAGATTCTCATTAAACTACCCGAATGAGTTCGACCGACGAGGCCATTCTAGAAACCCAAAAACTAAAGTGAATGAATTTACTCTCTACTTTGCATTGCTACGCGTGCGATTTTAGGTGCCAAATCTGATTGCATCTGGTGTGGGGTCTATCGAGCGGGAGGAAAACTGATCTGCGTTTCATGCGCGTCAGTTGTGCCCCATCTGCGCTCGATTTGTTGGGGCTTTTTTTTATTTTACAAAACGGAAGTAACAAAAAGGAAATATCAAAACGGGCTGCCCCCTAGGAAAATGGTTCGGTGTTTTGGGGTTTTTTTTTCTGTTTTTGGTTTCTACTTTTTTACAATCCTATACCCCGGCTTCACTTCGTTCGTTCTCTGCTAAAACCACCTATCACCTAGCTTGTTATCGTGCTTTCGTTAAGTTAGCAGTTTTAGTTCATAGTTCACTTCGTTTCATCCACATTCCTGG
>NC_064877.1:87385646-87398146 GCF_943734665.1 Anopheles aquasalis
GAGAAGGTGCTCGCGCCGGGCGGACCGAGGAAGATGTGACTAATTTTCGGAACATCCCTTCTGGCCCCAAAACTGGTCCGAGCCGAGCCGGGGGGTGTTTGTTTCGAAGTCAAAGTATCGTCAACTTCTACCGGCACACATACAGACGCTCGTTGTGAACACGATTTCGGGTGCTCTTGAGGGCTTCTCGGACGAGATGAAGATCCAGGGTCCCAGGTACTCTCTCTCTGACTGAACCCTCGCTCGTGATGGCCTTTGCGTCGTTGACTTGCGCCGGGTATAAAGTGGATTGGAGCAAGTTTTTTACGACACCCAGCACGGCGCATTCGGACATTGATTGGTATCGTTGGAGTCAAGCCTTTACATATCTTACCCAGGGCGAAATCGAATCGGTGCACGAATGGGGACGAATGGAATGGTTGGATGGAAGTTGAATTGGCGATGAAATTTGATGGATAAGTGATCTCAGCGACAGTGAAGGATGACGATGATGCAATCATATGTGATAAGTTTGCTGAGAGCTCCAGCGGCGGCCCCACAAATAGCTTATAATGGATTGCATAACGATCTCTGTTTGATGTTGCTGTAAACGGAAATGCAAATAATTCTTCTCTGAGATCCTCCTTGAGAGGAAACACTTCAAAAAGCAATTCCATTAGGGGGTTGAGTAGTGAAAATGATTTCCTATTACGATAATGTTGACTAAGCACTTGTATCATTCTGTATTTGACTTGGCAGAGGAACTACTCTTATTTTCTTAATCCTCTCTTCATCACTAGTGATTGGGATAATTGGCGCCCTCTCAAATTGTCAACTAAACTGGCGGCATCATTCTTCTCCTCATGCTGTACTTTATTGCTTTCCTTAATTATGATGCAGCTCATCCGGCCACAATGTCGCATCAGTCCTCCGTTCTACTACTACTCCTAGCGGAAGTTTGTCTTATCATCCGCAGTCATGGAGCAAAAAAAGGGACAAAACAAAAAAACAACTTTGAAACAGCAGCACAAACTAACAACGAAACGATATCATCATGCCGCCAGCAGCAGCAGCAGCAGGACGGATGCTTCATGCCTTTCATGATACGGCACCCCATGCAGCGGATGTGATGGGCAGATGATAAGCGAACGGACATAATGACACAAACACAAAAAAGCGAAAACGAGCGAGCTAGCGAGAGAGAGAGAGACAGAGAGAGCTGCGTGGCAAAAACAGCGTCATCACATCGAGCGAAAAGCATAATTTATTAATGTCGTTCCATATTAATCAATGCCAGAATAAAAGGTTATTCATCCTGTATGCGATGGGTGTTCCCCGGGTATTTTGTGGGGTGGGTGGGACTTGGTTGGATGACATTTCCCCCCCACTTCCGCTCCACACTGTGCTGTGTTGCCCTGTGTGGTTTCAGTGTTTTGGTTTGGTTCACCAGATTAGCTTTACAGTTTTGTAGCACCAGAAGCAGCGACGGTCGCGAGAGATCGCGGTCCGGCGGTCCGGCGGTCCCGCGGTCTAACCGGCGCATAATCGCGCGACAAAGTACACTCAAAGTAGTGCGCGTGGTATATTAGTATACGTTTTTTTGTAGCCCCGTTTCCGATGTTACTCCCCCTTTCGCACTAACAGTTTGTGTGTTAAGCAGCATGCTAATGAATGCGAGGAGGAGTAAAAAGAGAGAGAGTCTGATGGCTTGTTCTGAAGAGCGGCCCCGGGTCTGGCCGCTGATTGAAGTGGAAACGACGGCGGTAATTAATCATGTCTCGTTGTCGCTCGTGGTAAACAGTTTGATCACGAAACAGTTTTGTGTTCTTTGTGCCCTTGTCCTCGTCCGCCTCCTTTTTGTTTCTCTGATGCAATGTACACCCGGCTGTATAAACTCCTTCGGCAGCGATAGCGGAATTTGAAATTTTGAAACCGAGCAAAGTGAGCAAAAAACACGCGCTGCTTCGTGTCGATACTTCAGCTTTGCTAGGTTTCAGCTTCATCCAAGGTAGAGCGGAAATGAAGTGGTGCTGTGGATGGTTCATTTTTTCCTGCTGTCATTTTAGAGAAGGTTTCAGTTAGTTGCACAAAGCATTTTTTAAGTACTCGAATTAATGTTTTTGTACGAAGCTTGCCTAAAATAGAATTGCCACGGAATGGAAATACTATTTCAATGGCCCTTCTAGCCAGAACTTTGCAGTTTCTACAACACAGTATGGTTTTTGGGAAGCAAATTTGGTTTCTGTAGTGGAAGCTGATCGACTAAAGAGATCCTAGGAAAGTCAAAATATCAAACGACTTCATCATGTCCTCGAAAATGGCTCAAAATCGGAAGCTTCATCGTGTTACAAATGGTGGTCGTGAATTTTCAATGACAGTTTGAATAGCGAAGTAAAAACCCTGAAACAGGTGATTTAGGATAAAATTCAACCAAGTAAATTGCTACAAATTGAGAAGCGAAGGGCAATTGATAAATAGAAAGCATCGAAATCTGAAGAAAGGCTTAAGAACGAAAAAAAAACTATGTTTAATGAATGAAGGAAGAATAAATCGATTACTTACCCGGATCATCTGCTTCATTTCATCCTTCGAGATCAGATTGACCTGGGCCGTTTCGCGTAACCATCGCCTCAGCCAGTGTCCAAGCCACACCAGTCCACACTCACACTGTAACGGATTGTTGGACACATCGAGCCCCCCGAGTACACTCCTCGTCCCAACCGCATCCCATGAGCTAGTGTTGGGGTAGAAGCTGTCCGGTGCAAGCGCCGCCAGCAGATTATCCGACAGATCGATGCTCAACCGTGGGATGTACTTAAGGGCATAGAACACACCGGGCGGTAGATCGTTCACCAGTGTGTTGTGTATCCGCAACCGAAGCTCGTGATTCCGTGCCAATCCCTCGAATGCATTGCTCGCGATCGACACCAACCGACGGCCCGTGATTTCCACCACGTTTAGCTTTGTGTTGGCGTGCATCCGCGCCGTAAAGAGGCCCTCCCCAAGATGCTCTTCATACACCGTCACGTACAGCTCCTGCAGTCCGCGCAGCTTCGAAATTAGATCACTAAAATTATGCTGCGCTCCGATCCTCAGTTTCTTCAAGTTGTGCAGCTTGATGAAAACGTCCGAGTTTGCAATCTTCACGTCCTCGATGTACAGTTCCTCGAGTCGGCGTGAGCCGGAGAAATCGTGGAACGAAAGCTTCCGGATCGGGTTTCGCGACACATCCAGCACACGCAACGAACCGGGAAGGTTCCGCAGCAGGATCGATATGTTGCTGATTTTGTTCTCCTCGATCCGAAGCTCTCGCAGCAGATAAAGCTCCTCCTGCGATTCGATTTCCTGCAGATTGTTTTGTGCGACATCGAGCGACGCAAGTTGTGGTAAGGCGAGTGTCGGCAACCGATAGATTCCGGTCGCCCGTAGATTCAATACCCGCAACCGTGGCACATTCTGGAACAGCTCGCGGAAGTTAACCGGCATCAGCTGGTTGTAGCTCAGATCGAGCACGGTCAGATTGTTCAGATTAGCGAACGAGTGCTCCGTGATCGTACGGATCAGATTGCCGGCCAGGTTAAGCTCGAGCAGAAACTGCGTGCTGGTGAACATGTACGGATCGAGAAACTCGAGCAAATTGTTATCGAACTGGATCGACCGGAGCGTGAAGCCAATGTCAGCGAAGGCGGTCGCCTGCCAGGCCGTAAACTGGTTGTACGAAAGGTCCAAATACTCGATTCGTGTGTTCAGGAACGTATCACGGGGTATCGTCCGCAACCGATTGTTGTTGAGCTTCAGTACGCGCAGCTTCTTCAACGGTGAGAACTGTTCGATTTGTAAGCTCTCGATGCGATTGTGACTCAAATCAAACTCCTGCAGATTGGCCAATCCGGCGAAGCTGCGACGTCGCAACGAGCTGATGTTATTGTGCGCCAGATTCAACACTTCCAGGATCTGTAGATCACCAAATGCGTGATTTCCGAGTGCACTAATGTTGTTCCAATTGAGATAAAGGATACGAAGCGAGAAAGCCAACGCTCGGAACACGGTCGTATCCTGTAGCTGGTTGTGGCTTGCATCGAGCGAATACACATAAAGCAGCGAGTTGACGTCACCGTCGAGTGTTTCGATCGCATTCCCACTAATATTGAGCCGCATCGGTGTCGTTGCGTTCGTCGCTTGTCGAAAAACCTTCAGCGAGAGTGCCGTCAACGCGTTCTGCACAAGATCCACACTGAGAAGGCTCGGTAAGAAGCTAAATGCACCTTCGCTCACGTTCTGTAGCTCGTTGTACGAAAGATCCACGTACGTTAGGTAGGGCAGATCGTGGAAAGCGTTCTTGTGAACCGCTCGGATCTTGTTCGAAGAAAGATTGATGATCTGGATCAGTTCGAGACTGTCGAACGTGAGGCCTGGCAGTTCTTCGAGGTGATTGAAGGACAGATCGATCTCAACCAGATTCCGATGGACGTCGGAGCGAAACAGACCACGAGGAATGGCCGCGATTCGATTGAACGCCAGATTGATGTACGTCAGCTGACCGAGCGTGGCCAGCGCATCGTCTGGCAACGATTTAAGATTGTTGTTGTCCAGTCCAAGCCACATCAGCTCGGTGAGAACGGCGAGTGCTTCCGCTGGATACTCTTGCCGGTAAATCCCAAACGAGAGCTCCAGAATCTTGAGCGTCGCCGACACATTATCGAACACATTCGGGTGCACATAGTGGATGCCGTTGAAGCTGAGGCTGATTTCCTTGATCGACTCGAGCCCATTGAAGGCACCGTACGGAAGGCTGGTAAGTTTGTTGTTCCGCAACAGTAGCGTCTGCAGATTCGCACCCCACCCAACGAATCCATTCTCCTCAATGTCCGTCACCTTGTTGTAGCCCATGTTCAGGTACGACAGTTCGGTACAATTCGCTAACCCATCGTACGGGATGACGGTGAAATTGTTGCCACTCAGCGACAGTACTTTCAGTGTGCTCGGTAGCACCGGTTCCTGCCCGTGGACGGCACTCAACTCGTTCGACGTCAGATAGAGATAGCGAAGACGATTGAGCGTACCGATGGCGGCCGGGACGGTTGTCAATCGGTTCCGCTCCAAGTCGAGATACTCGAGGGTGTGCTCGAGGGAGGAGAATGCCGCTTCGTCGATCGATTCGATGAAATTAAACGCCAGCACCATGTGCACCACGTTCAGACCCTGGAACGTGTCGGGTGGTAGGTGGCGGATGAAGTTTTTGTCGAAATTGATGGCCTTGATGCGGACGGTACCGTTGAATAGCTGCGATGGTAGCTCCTCGATGAGATTGAGGCTAAGATCGAGCTTCTCCAGCCGTATCCGACCAGCGGCCAATGGTTCCGGTACGGCGCTCAGTTTCGCTATCAGATTGTCCTTGAGCGAAAGGACACGCAGATCGTGCAGGTGCTCGAGGAAAGCGGTCGGAAACTGGGTCAGAATGTTCCGGGACAGATCGATCGTAACGAGTGACTTCGGGAACGTGTTTGGACTGATGTGAGCGATCCGGTTCGAGCTGATGTCCAGCCAGACGAGTTTCTTCAGCTTGGCGAACGGTTTACTACCACCGGGACCTACGGGCTGGACCGGGGTCGATTGGCCGGGCACACCGGTCGCACCGAAGAGTTTCGCGTTTATCATCGACGCTTGCGAGTTGGGTGCCGTATGGTTCTGACGCTTCTCGTCGTGCGTGTAGAACGAAACCTCCGAGATGGAGTTACCGGAGATGTGCAGACTCCGCAGCGAATCCGCCAGTCCACCCCAGTTCCCATCCAGGTGGTGTATGTTGTTCCTGCGAGAAAGAAAAGAAGAGGAAAAATGGCGTCGTGAGTGTGCATGGCATGCTTTGTCCAAATAGCCATCAATAAGGATAATCTCGCGAGCTGCCAAAAACCAAGTGGCCTCTGTGTGTTGCTAGGGTACGAATCTTCGCTCGAGAGCAACTCAAATAATGAATCTACAAGGCAACTGCTGCACAAAAGCTCCCCCCGAACCACTGGAGCGAAAGTAAACAAACCATCCTGGAACAATCCAGGATCTGGAATCTTGAAGGAGAAGAAAGGATTCCAACTTGAAGAGAGAGTAATTTCATCATTTTAATGGACACCAAACAGTCGCCATTCTTCGCTTCTTAACGCGCTACTACAGAGACGAAGTTCAAGACGCGAGCGAGATAATGGATTCGGGTTTTAGAAACAAATCAAATTTGGCCAAAAAGCATCCCAAAACTAAGGACTTGCTGGCGAGCGAGTGAGCGACCGTACTTCATCCAAGCATTTAATCTCGATGAAGTGCCCTTTGGTGCATAATTTATGGACCTGAGTCTACACCATTTCGAAATACCATTTCTCTAACGGTTCGTCCGGTCATCGTCGGACGGATCCTTGAAATCAATTGCAAAACCTGAACGAATGAACGAACGGCTGGACAAAAGCCGGTGCGAAGTGCGTTTCTCTGTGTATGCTTCGCAAACAAATTAATTCCAAGTAAACGCATTAGCGCGATTCACCTTTTTCCCACGGTTCCAAAAAATATACCACGGAGAAAACCTATTTTAGGTGCCAAGGCGTCGGCTCAAAGGTCTACATCACCGGAGATCGACTAGCGGCCAGTCGGAGCCGGTGCTGACCGTTAGGCCGACCCGGTCGGGCCAGGAACTGACTTACCTCTGGGCTACTAATCGGCTTAGGCTGTGGACGTTTTTCAGCGAATCCAGCGGTAGGCCCTGCAGCTGATTGTCCGACAGATCGAGCGATACCAGCGAGTGCTGCATGAAGCTGTGAATGGAGAGAACATGGAGAGATTAGAATGAGGAAGAGTGAACTTTTCGTGGGGTTTTTTGGTTTTTCCGGTTTTGATCGAACAGCGTACCATCGATGCCCCCCCCCGGGGGAACGCAGGGAACGATATTTGCATGTTAAGCCCACGAAGGGAGACGAGGGAAGGTGCACTGATAGATTGATGGTAGCAGATGGACTCGACCAAAGTCTCCGGGAGTTAACCGAGAAGTCACCACTGCCGCTTCCGATACCGAAATGAGTAAATTGGATATTGTTTTTTCAGCCGGAAAAGTGAATCTAATTTTCACAAATCCATTTATTTCCTCGTCTACCTCGGTGTGTCTGCCTTTGGGGCACATTTTTACTTTTGGACCGGGATTGGACGACTCTAAACAGCGTTTAACCGAACCGAGAACGAACTTTATTTCGATTTCATGGGAATGCTTTGCTGATGGCCACGCTGGTTCACGCTAAACAGATCCAGCTAATTCAATCACCTTCCGGTCGCTTTTTCCGAGCCCACGGTTAACGGTCTTCCGAAAATACGAGAAGAGAAGCCACGGATAGAGCAGACTGTATTGATGGAACGTTTCGGAATCTTGTCAAAACCTTCTGCTAATGGACCGTCGTCTAAGAAGCAGGAACAAGAGCTCTGAAACATAAGCCCATGTGGGAACGCAGGAACAGGACACCAGGAGCTTCTGCATCGGAATCTATTGTCCATTAAGTCCGTACTCATGATTTTCAATTCAAACATTCCAAGGAAACAGCATGAATATTCATGTGAAGCATGTGCCAGCAGCTTGTCATCCATTATAATTTCATTTGTACTGGTACTGGGGCTGCATACGAGAAATGCATGCGCTGAGTCAATCGAGGAAAGCTCCTCCGGATCGACAGTGACGAGAAGCCCTCTCCTTGCTGCCTCGAAATGCTCGCCTACAGTTTGAAGCAATCGGAAAAGCAAAAGTATGTCCTCGGAATTGACCTTCTATTCCCTTCTTGCCACAAGACCAAAAAAAATAAACATAAAATGATAACTGACCAAAAGTCTAAATCATTACCAACCCATCAGTAACCAGAGCAGAGCTCATAGGCTCCCTTCCTTCGTAGTATTCCAGGGAATAGGCAGCAATGGGCTGTATGTGCTCCAACGTTCACTGGACATTGGAAAAGTGGAGTGCAAAGCCTTCGTTCCTGGTTGGTCTGTCCAAAAATAACAAACACAGTCCGTTCCGTTTGGAGCAGAGGTGGAGAAAGGGAACGAAATATTTAAGCAACTTTTAGCCATTTTCCTCCTCCTCTCTCCCTCTCTCTCGTTCTAGCTCCAACGACCAACAGAAAGTCAACAGCATGGTCCGGTCAGAATGGCCACTCGCTAGAGAGAGAGACCAACAGCCATTAGGTACGGTAGATTGTCTTTCTGCCTAGTACTACCCGGTGAGGGCCCCGATGCGATTGTAGAGTATCGTAACAGACGGATTGGAAATTACGAATCACAACCCCGCTCCTTACGCCCTGCGTCAAGCACACGCCTGGAACGGTCCAATTGAATTCCGTTCGTTCGTGTCTCGGTGCTGGGGCAATCGGTGCCAAACGCTGGACTCCATGTTGACGGTGGTGTGTTTGTATGGTAAACAGAGGGGTGAAACGCATTAATATTTCATTCCATCAGCGTTTTGAACAATTTGCTAGCCCAACAAAGGCAGGGCGCAATGGTTCTTGTTCGGATTCGCTCGATTGCACTAACGATTCGTCGAGTTGGAACCGAGCGGGGAGGCGGTTGTGGTGCTTTTTTGGATATAAATTTTCCATTTCCCCCACACAAAACAAAGCGTTTGCAACGGGGGTCAGCCGAGGCGAGTGTCAGTTGCACCTTCACCAGTTGCAACCGATAAGCTCTCGATACTAGAAATTCACCGTTCCGGAGAGTTGGCCGAATCAAAACAGTATTTTACTTTTACATCCCAAAAGCGAAGATGAGGAATCACCGGTCGCAGGGGGCGGCGTCTGGTGCAACAGCATCCGGTTGCAGGCAAGTCCAATACACCCTTCATGTGTCCCCTTTTGGGGGTGCCCACCGGGATATCGATCGAGGAAAATCCGTTTTAATTCCCGGTGATTTCACCACGAACCTGACTCTCTCTCTCTCGGCTCGGCTCGGCTCTGCTCGGTGTAAAGTCGCTTCGCTTCGAAGCAAACGGTTGCTCGTTAAGGCCATAAGCCGTTGGCGTAGAGTCGTTGGCATCGAACGGCAGTCAGGTCATTTTCATTCCAAGCAATATTCATCTCCTTCTACCTCATTGCAAGTGCGACGCATCGCTTGAACACGAAGAGTAATGGGAGACCAACCGGGGGACCTGCATTGGAAAGCAAAAGAGACGGAGAAGTGTGAATATGCCACTACAAATCGTTTTCCCGACCGGACCGGGTTTTGCCTTTCCGTCCGTTCATCATCTTCGATCTCGATCTCGAAGGCCTGCTTGGACCTGGTATCCGAGGGGTTTGCGCGCGTGCCCCCGTCATTCACCCTTTTTGGAATGCTCATCGCCGATGAGCAGCCTCGTGTAATGGAAATGCAGCACCAGAGGTTGCATCGGAGGCAACGGCCGCAGCAGCAGCAGTCTGCAATTTGCTGGTCCTCCGGGGAAATGGTCGTCGTCGTCGTCCTCGATGTGCATCGTTGGTGTCACGAAGAATGTGGAAAGCGCTCAACGCGAAAGAAGGAAAACCCTTCCCTGAGTGCTGGTATGATAAATAGAGGGCCCCTCTGTCCCTGTCAGACGTATCCTGTTCTTCCTTTTCCCCACCAGTGGAGGATGGAATGTTGACGCTGATGGTTCCAGGATCCAGGCACCGGTTCCGGAGCAAAATTGCCAACCAGCAGCCAGCCTTTCGCTCGCTCTCTCTCTCTGTCTCTCTCATCGGAATGAAGCATTGCGTTGGGTGAGTGAATGGGCGATAAACGACCGCAAAAGACCCGCCGGAACTGTGTCATCGCCGGTGCACACATACAGGCACGCACGCACGAGCTCGAGCCCTTCATATAGGGCGCTTCCTACCCTTCCAGGACGAGATTGGTTGAGGGGGGGATGGCGTGTGGTGGAAAGCAAAACCACCGCATAATGTATGCCATCATATCTATTCATGGTTTTTATGCAAATTTAAATTGTATTTTAAATCTCCTTTATTTGATATCTTGATGTCCCGGGACACCCGGGGTTCGGGTGGAGCCCGGAACTCGAGCAATGCCGGTTGGCTCGATGGTCGTCTGGCAGCCCCCGGACTGGCTGACTGGATGGATCAGCTGGGATGATCAAGATGATTTTGCCACAAACCGTCCTTCTACTAGAAATCTACTCGTGTGTGGGGCTGCGCATTGCTTGATGCCTGTCGGCGGTAGTTTGGCTTTTGTGCCGGATCAAAAGCGACGATCGAAGCGGGGTAAAGTGGTCCCAATGGCCACTTCACCCCAGTGGAACCTCAATATTGCCTAGGCCAATGGAGACAAATTTGCCGTCTGCTCGACCGAACTCCCGGTCAAAGATTGTCAAATAGCGACATCTAGAATGACCCATCAGGATCTGGTTTGGTCTTTAAATTGAAAGAAAATGATGAGTTACAAGATGAAAACGGTGGACGGCTTTTCCACGGAAGAAAAGGGCGCAGAAGGTTGTTGTTAGTAATCCAGGTTATTGGATTCATCTCGCTGGAAGGTCTGGTTGGTTCCGTTGATGGCGAATCTCCGGGGAAAATTCCATTTGCATGAAGCGCCTTAATAGGGTAGCCTCATTGCTGGGTTCCTTAAAAGTTTGATCTAGGCTTAACTCAGTTATTGGAGGTCGTACCGATAGATGATTCAATCAATAAAAGCAATAACCAACTTGGGTAGACGGAAGACGGAAATTTCCTTCAAAATTTGAAACTAAAAATGTCAAATTTGGCTTACGTCACTGACGAAGCATTTCTGGCCTACTTGGATATTCTCTTAAACGTTATTTAAAACAAAAATTCTTCCATTAAGAACGCCCATCGTTACGTAAAAGACAAACCATCCGGAAGTTCTAAGGTCCTGAGCTACTCCCGAAGGACTAATCATCTCGGAATCCTAGTACGGACTCTGGAAATAAACTCTGGCACGCCCCGGCACCTAATCAGACACTGGCGTTGCGATGCAATCCTCGACAACCTGGACGAACCAAATTGATTGGCCGCATCAGTCCGAATGTCCGCAAACGTTGAAGCAAATGTTCCAAGGGCCATAGGTCCCTAGGTCAATGTTTTCCGGGAGTGGAGAGGGGCGAGGAGAAGAAAGAAAGAGAGCACAACGCACTCTGCTGCACTGGAAAGTCATTCGGCATGATGTGTGGCAGACCGGTGCACTCGTCCGTTCGTTCGCTCGATCACAAAAGGCTCCCTGCGCACACCCTGGAACGATGGTTATCGTGTAAGGCCTTGCAACCCACTCTGACCTCTCTGACCAGTGCCGCTGCCTGTGTTCACGGACACACTTTTTCCCATTATTCCTTTGCTGAGCTCTAAGGCCATTGGCCCATTGGGGAGAAGGATGTTGTGGCTACAAGTTACGTTTCGATTCACCCGACTGACGCTAACTGCATCAGCCAGCCAGCTGGAAGGAGAAGGTTTTCTGGAATGGAATGGAGTGCCGCAACAAACACACCGAGAGCCATGGACAAAAGGACTCACATTGGGAATGGGGCAAGGCCTTAAAAGTGCATTCCGGACTCGAGCTCTCTTTGTGTTCGGTGGTGTTTCGGATGCAACATTTCCTTCGGATTCCTGTTTTTGCTTTTCCCATTTTTTTTGTGCTGCAACCTTTTATGCTCCTCCATTTCCTCCCTTCAACCCCTGTTTGGAGCACCAGCATGCACCGGTAACGGTCGGCTAGTGCTGCATCGATGCCGATGCCCGTTTGGGAATGTGGTTCCGATGTTTCTCGATGCTCGAGCAGCAGCAGCAGCAGCAGCAGATAGTGAGCCCCATCCCACCACACCCGAAACACAGGAAAAAGTTCATCATCCCCGCGCCTCCCCCCTTCTTTTGTGTCCGTCTGCCCCCAACACCGGGTTTGGTGGCCGAGGCCGAGGGCAAAATCAGAGATTGTACATCTTTATTGCTTTACAATTGAAAAGAAAGTTCGATTGCCTCGCGAAGATAAGATTTATGCTCGACATTTTGGCCCCTCCGGTCGAGGAGCGGGTGGGAGGGAAGAATTTGGGGCGGTAAGGCCTTCAGGGAGGCCCCACAAGGGCTTAGAGCTGTTGGGCTGCTGCCACCGATTGGCTGCACGCTGCAGAGTGAAGGCAGCAGGCGGTGCGCGGCTTTACATGTTGTGATCATTCGACGTGATTCGCTACAAAATGGAAGCCAAGGAGCGAGACGATCAGTGCGACCGAAGCGAAATGGACCGAGACCACAGGCCAGAGCCGGGGCCAGAGCCAGACAGACAGGACAGGAAGCTGAAGACATCGAAATCGACAAGGAACACCAACGCCTCTCCCTTTCTCTCTCACTCTCTCTCTCTCTTTCTTGCGCTCGAGGAAACCGAACAAACGTACGACAATGAAAACTCATTTTTCTCCTTGTCTTCTCCTTCCCGCTAGCCAATCCAATTGCGATCGAGTGGATGGGGAGGTGGAGAAGGTTGCCAAAATTGTGGCGTCTTATGCTCGGTGATTGCACGAGGCTCCCACGTGCCAGCCC